>NW_021853600.1:1119743-1129508 GCF_003651465.1 Formica exsecta | reverse complement strand
CCAACGGACTCTCTTGTATCGATTTTAGAATACAAATCGCGAAACGCGAGATGCTTTTTTTTTTGCTGAACGTAAATAATGAAAAACTAAAAGGTTTCCTCTCACGAGATGTTACGTACGATTCATCGATATATGTTTCAGCAGCGAATATTTTGAGAAATTTGTTTCCTTTTTCTTCATGAAAATTTAAACCTATGCTTATCAAATCGATAATTTTCGAATGCAATTTAACATTGCAAAATTACGACGTCTCAAAAATAATTAAGACAACGTAAAAGTCTAAAAAATATTAAAACAAACTTTGTAACTTTTCAGGTATTCTTTAAATGTCTTTTAAACTTATCGAACAATTATATCTATATAATCCATCAATTATTTCGCCTTCGCAAATTTTAAACCGTGCATTATATTTTTTGCATCATTATATTCATTTTTTTGTGGATCAACTTATTCATCTATTTCTAATATCACGCTTTTTTCTAGTCTTGCTGCTATCATTTAGACAATCAAAATTGCCTAATAGCCTAATATCTTTTACAATTTTCATTTAAAAAAAAAAAAAAACGCTAACATCAAGATTAAAGAAACTTTCAAACGATTTTCTCTATTTGTTCCCATACCTGTTCCTGTGATTGGTGGTGACGTCAATTGCGAACTGCTTATATCCGGAGGTTGTTGTGTTTGTTGTTGTTGTTGCGGTTGTTGTTGTTGTGTTTGCTGTTGTTGCTGCTGCTGCTGCTGCTGTGGACTGTTTGCAGCGACGTGTACAGTGCCCGGACTCGCAGCGCTTTCAGCCATTTTTCGCGCAGAAATTTGCTTTCAGCAAAAATACGGATTATAGCATTTCTACGTGATAATTGTTGATGACAGCCTCCTTGTTGTTGCGTTGCGTCAAGGCCAGCGACAAGATAAAAATGAATGAACTGTCTAAATAGTCAGTCACTTTCTATATTGCTCGAGAAGTACAAAGTGCTTTGAGCTTCTATCCCATTATATTCTTGTCATATATAGATATTTGCGTATTTATTGCAGATTAGTGTCGATTTATTTACATCTATTTGTAACTGTTGAAATCATCCTCTGAACATTTCAAGGAAGATCTCTCTAAAGCGTCTTTCTTCTTGAAGCGCCCGATATTCCGTACAATTTTTGCGCTTCTTAATCTTTCGTTGTCGCTTGTGTTTGATTGATATTTATATTGGCGAGATAATGGCCTTCTATCTTCTTGCGTTCATTTAGATTGTCATTAACGGCTTGTATCGGTGCGCCACGCTTTTACAATATTTCGACATAACGCGCCAATGTCGGAGAGAATTTCGCTCTCGATATATGTGTCTTCGATCGATTTTTCGACAAATGCGACCAAACATTTGTTTTGATTCATCTTCGAGATTTAATCAATTTGCCCACTTTAAAAGATAAAGACAGAATGTGAATGTGATGTCGAAGTTTAAGAAAGACGGTTTCCGGAAGATCGTTCAGTATCACTGTACATTAAGGGAAATTTTCGAAATCACCATTTTTAACTTCAGGCATTTAAGGGAAGAAGCGTCATTTGCATTCCCGTAAACAAAGCGAGTGATTTTTTTATACCAAAAACAGGTGAAATCGAGATTCGGATCAAGAAGGAAGGAGCAATAACAAACATCAGGGAGGAAAGTATGAAACAGGGGTAGTTGGGGCGGCCTCGAGTGGCAGCCTGCCGAGTCGATAGGTCAGTGGGTCTCGTTCGGAGAGGGTCGCTTCGATTCAACCACGCGTTTCCTTCACGCGCAGCCTCGAAACAGCGAGGGAGCGTAGCGGTCGAAGTTCTTAGACCCGGCGCGAGTTCGATCTGTACGACCGACTGGAGAGATGAAGAAGCGCAAACACACTATCGTCGAAACACGAGAAACTTTAACAATAGTTTACCTCGAGAACAATCGATTATTCATATATATATGTAACAATTTTATAATTTTTTATTTTATATTCCCACGTAGAAATCGGTTTCTTTAACGATACAATAATTGTAACGATCGATTTTAACGATTGCGGCTTCAATAAAGTCGCGTCAACGAAGCACGTCACACAGGATAACGACTGATTTTTATTGGGAGTTTCGAGGAGAGAAATATTTAAAGAAGATGAATACGCTTGAAGACAGTTTCACCTTTCCACTTTTTTCTTCATTTACAAGTTGCATTTATCGCCAGGTTATTTACGATGATGTGATGTTTTAACAAAATTCGTTATTATTATAGAATCGTTTGATTTATGTCATCACGGTTGACTTGAGATAACTTGGATCCGATTCGAGGAAACGAGGAGGCTTCGCTTCAACGAAGGCGCTCGTGATCTCGCGCGATTGGTAGGTCGACAGGTATCCCTCGAGGATCCATGTCCGATCATGGTTGTCGGTTATCGGCTGGCCCTTTGCGGATATCATTTATTGAAGAGCATCGGATAGCCGATCGGGTCGAAGGAAGAACGATGAAGGAGCGAGGCGGTGCTCGCGACCTTCGACGATTAATTTGGCGGCTACGGTCGATATCTCGTCACCGGCCAGCAGCCTCGCACGCGATAAGATACTTTAGCACTCGCGACGAAACGCTACCGCCGCCGTTTCGTGATCGTTCCTCGAGCGCGGTTATCCGTGTCGCGATGTTCCTCCCCCGTTGACAGTTGCCGTCACGTCAATTTCGTCGATCACTGACATCCTCGATCGATCACCACACTGCCAAGGACGTCCACACCGCGAACCACTCGTCGTCCTCGCATATTCTGTCCGGTATCATCGACGGTATTTTCTGTCAGAATGTTAATGAAATGCGTTATTTCCGTTGACAATCAACAATTTTTATCGTCCTCTGAAGCGCTTCCTCGTATCTATATGTCAAATGTTTAGGTATTTGTACGATCATCGGCGAAACTTAATGCCGGGAGAAGCAAGTTGATGCACTTGAATGTTGTTGAAGATAGCATCAGAAAAGCACGACAGGCTCAGGGTTGATACGAGCGCCTCGTGGTTTCACGTCATTGTCCGTCGTGTTCACCGATGATGGAAGCGGAGGCTCGCAGCTCGCGAATGAAGGCACGTTACGTTTTTCGTTGGAAATCGCAAGCGAATCGCGCGCAGGATGAATGACTTTGCGTACTCCCGGGTTCGTCGTCGAGGAAGGAGCTCGTCGAGTCCTCGTCCCGGGCTCAAACCTTCCTACCTTCCTTCCTTCCTGCCTTCCTTTCGTTTCGGCGTTATGCACTTTGCGGGGCACCAGTGGCTCCTGCTTGCATCGACCGTCACCAGATGGCATCCGGGAACTTGACTCGTCCCCGAGCAGCCCCGTTGCGCCCCCGGAACCCTCGCCATCGCCACCCCGTCCGGATTACACTAGCTATAGCGAGGGATTTCGCTAGCTATAGGGAGGGACTTCCAATATTTATGACGCAAGTGAAAGGATTTTTCTCATGCTAAAGTCACTATTTAAGTTACGATGTAGAACAAAAAAGCCAGATAAATAAGAGGATAAAATAGTATAGGGGGAGCAATATGTATAATTATATAATATAATAAATAATTGATTGAATGAATGAATGAATGAATGAGTGAAAAGAAAAATTATTATTTATATTGATATTATTAATTGATTTCTATTTTTCATTTGAGTGTATTTTATCATTCTTAATGTTCTTAATGTTGTACAAGATATAACCGCATATGCGCGAATATACTCTATATTTATACTTTTTTATATCACATATAATTCACACATTTAATAATTCTTATTATATATATTTTTACGTTTTGAATACATTTTTCTAAGGCGATAGTTTTTTTATAAATATATTTATATTTAAAATATGATTACAAATATGATCGGATGTGTAATGAATGAATCAACTAGCGTAAAGCGGCCTTTGCGCGATTCGGAGGTGATACACCCTTGCGCATGTGCGACTCCCGCACGACTTCGCTACCCTTCCTTCGATCGCGTTACTAGCCCCGAGTTCGTTGGAGGATAGTCTTATCGGATAAACGATAGGACAGGCTGCGATACCGCCTGTGTCTGTTGTTTCTCCTGCCACTTCATCGCTATCATTTTCTCTTTCGATGACAGATACAATTCAAATATAGAGGGCAGCGATTCATATTATTTAATATTTAGTTTTCTATTAATAAATAATCGACGAGACAAGATGAGACGACATCAGCGCATTTGTCGAAAAGTATCGAAATTTTGAAATATTCTTACTATTGGAAAAATTGAAATTTTTGAAATTTGAAATTTTTGTTAAATAATTTTTCATTCTCATATACAAGATAATGATTTTGTTAAGTTAATATATTGCTATAATAATTTAAAAATAAATTTCTCTTCAAATGTATATATCAATAAATATATATACATATTATATATTGATATGTACATAAAAACAAATTACTCGCTTATAATTTGCGAAGAGATTAATGATGATAAAATCTTTTATTACTAGATTTTTTAAATCTCGACAGCATTTCTCTCTCCGTTTTCGCAAGTCGTTTCATATCCCACTACCGTTATCACGCACCCTTTCGAACGGATCTGCAGCTCGAGCGTGTCCGTTTCGCATTAAAACCGTCTCCGGGATGCGAATGGAGGGGAGCCACGCGCGAAATGATCCCTCTCCTCCGAGTCCTCGAGGAGGCTCGCATCGAGGCCCGACGCGAGAGCCGTTGCATTTTCAGAACGGTACTCCTAACTGTATCTCACATATGTGTGTATGCGCGTATATGCGCCGTGCCGCTCACCTGTCGGACAGCCGCGCGCACCGATCGCCGAATAACAGCAGCCGATGAACTCACCGCGCGACCGGTGCGGCCATTGATCAAAGGAGAATTGGTACATCTCGTTAGAAGCATGTATTGCGAAAAAAAACCGCTTTATTTCCGTCCTTATTATATTAAAAATTTTTCTTTCTCGGAAAATATTTATAATATTTCAAACTGGAACAAAAATTACAACAAATTATATTTTTATATATTATAAAAACAAGTCATAAATAGATGTATCAGAAGTAAAATTTTTTCATCAAATTTAGAGCATGTATATCTCTAATATTAAATTTTTTATTAAAATTAACACTTGCCAAAGTATGTACATGTATACGATACATGTAATAATTATTAACGTAAATTTGGAAAATTAAATTTTATGAAGATATAACATTTTTTTAAATAATGATCTGTGTAATTTTTTTTCTGTTTACAATATTATATCTAAATAAATTAAAGAAATTGCTCGTGCTCTTCGAAGAAGGATGCACGAGGA
Source organism: Formica exsecta (assembly GCF_003651465.1). NCBI lineage: Eukaryota > Metazoa > Arthropoda > Insecta > Hymenoptera > Formicidae > Formica > Formica exsecta. The sequence continues at coordinate 1,124,220 of NW_021853600.1, read as the reverse complement.
GAGAAACAACGGTTAGCAGATCTTCTACGCAGATATTTACGTATATGCGGGTCGCGTGTACGGACACTCACGTAATGTGGGCCCGTTTGCCGGAGATACCGTAAGACCTTGCGATGTTACGTCACAGCGATAGAGAACTGGCGTGGTTAGGAAGACGCACAAAGGACGACAGAGAAAGGGGTGTAAAGGAGAAAGGAAGGACTAACGCACTTCTCTCTCGTGCGGAGATGAACTCTGCGTGTTTTAAATTAGAATTCTTAACGCGCGTGGATAAATTCTATTTCTGTCCACATACACACGATGAAACGGTATATATTGTTGCGTTTGGCTTTGATCTATTTTTATCGGAAATTTATTGAAGAATTTAATTATCGAGATATTTCATATCTTGATATATCTTGATATATCTTGAATATTTTGAAATGTGATGAATAATTAAGCTATTATTAATAATATAAATTGAGAAAAATAATTTAATTTTAATAATTAATTAGTAGTAGATTGTTTGTTAAGCATAAGATAAGAGATTATGCATGCATATATGCATGTGTGTGTCAAAATATATACTACGAAGTATTAAATATTAAATAGATTTGATGAACAAAGCAGAAATTAAAAATTTATTTTAAAAATTGTATTTTAAATATCTCTTTCATTAAATTAAACCATGTTAAATTAAATTGGGTAAATAGAATAATCATTATTTTTTTAAATAAAGATAATATTTAAAAAAATATCTTTTAAAGAAAATTAACTAAAGTGCTTCAATGTTTTTTTTTTTTAAATGTGATTTAGATTGATTCGAGAAATAAAAGTAGGCACATACGGTTTCGAAATGCGTTTAGCGTCGCACGATTGAGTTCGTAAAAGTAAATCGGGCCAAAACAGCCGTTGACTTTCCGCATGAATCAAGGAGAGTGGGTTAGAATCATGGATTCCCGCTAGTTTTATACCGTTTGCCGTTAAGCTTTTCATGCGTGCGCGCGTGCGTGCGTGAGTACGATTTGCGGATGTTTGGCTTTATGCGAACCGATGCGTGTCCTGATAAATTCTCATCGCGTGCAACGAATCGCTCCCGTTGCGCTCGGTAACGAAATTTTTTCCATCAATCTCTTCCATTTAATTTTCTAATTTTTTCTCAAGTTTTATATAACAAGCACTTACCGTTCATTATAAATAAGAGTAATAAACTTGTAAACGAGATATTAAGTTATGTTAAAATTATATACTATCTATCACATGTCTCTTATATTTTTTTTAATAAACTTTTGGAGCACATTTGCTTAATTATAATTTTTTGATTATTCAATGGACTTCTCGAAATACAAATTTCTCAAGTACATTTTGATAAATTACAAGACAATATTTTTCGATTTATCATTTTTTGATTATTTTAGATCAATTGGAAAATTTATTCCCAAGATAATCAACTCTCTACTTTTCCAAATAAATATATCATAATTTTACAAATCTTATTTTTGACTATATATAATTTGGTTTATAATCTAAATTTTAAATAATGCTTAATAAAATTTTTTTTTAACTTTCTTGCAAGTTGATTTATAAATAGCTAGAGAATGTCTTTTACCGTTCGAATTGACGTACCGTTATCGTTCAAGAGACTTATTGTTTGGTCTTAGTCACTATTATCTTTTATATACAAAATCAAACGACGCGACGAGTCGACGCGACGAGTCAACGGACGAGTCAGCGCCGAGTGGCGCGATGCTTCGTTAAACGTTTTGCAAAATCGCTCTTGATCGTTCCTGCTGGCGCGAAGGCTTTGGTTAAAATCACCAGACCCTTCCACAACCCCCTCCGGCCCAGTCACCCCACCCCTCGACCCGGACCTCTCCTTCCCACACCCTCCGTCTGCCTGCCGGCGATCTGCGTCCACGTGTTTCTATCTGCGGTCAGTGCACTTTTGCTGCACGAACCGCGGCCGTTTACCGAAGGTCCACGCAACGCGACCGCGCTTAATAATCATCCTCTGGAGGATCGTCGACCCTGCGCGCCCGGGAAGAGCGCAAGAAAACAAAGCTAGCATACGGAATTCGGCAGGTTGCGCGGCAGGGGAAACGGTCGACGCATATTACGACACGTGCGATAATAAATGAACGTGGAATTTTGTTTGTCGGGATCGGAATGATTTCGAATTGAATATTGACAAGCTGGATTCATCGGAGCATTTAATTTCAATCGCTAGAAAAAATCTGAACGTTTTTGAAATTACTGAAAATTTAACGAGATTTAGAAAAATATTCTGGAGGACAACAGTTTTTCAAGTGTATCAATTTTAAATCTGAATGTATAAATAAACACTTTGTATTTTGTTTTGAATCTCTATCTCTACAAAGAGCTTTTATCTTTATCCTATAAATTTTTCATACATTACGCCAGTCCTTAATTTTTTACAAGCAATGTTTTTTTGCTCGATGCTTATTCTTATATAAATTTATTCATCTTTGTTTATATGTCTCACTGTGTTTTTATATTAATAAAGTATTTTATAGTCCTATAGATTATCATTATTTTAGACTTATTTTCTTGATATCATGGAATCAATAAATCCGTGATTATTTATGTACTTTTTGTTTCATAAATTTCTAATATATAAATCATTCAATCTCCTAGCTATCTCTTTCATAGTATGTCTTTATATTAACAGTACTACGGATCTCACAATACAGGTACAATGGATCTTCGTTTTATAGATCCTCTTTAGAGATCCCTTGATCTATGATTCTTCGATTCTTTGCGTATGCCTTCGGTTTCGTTCAATGATATCGCGGATTCTGCTTTTATCAGTTCGAGATAGAAACGATGTGTAAAGGCGGAAGTAAGGGAGGCCACGGAAGATCTTCGCCCGATAAAGGAATACGCGTGAGTTCCGGTCATTCGTCTCCATTTCGATACTCTCTGGCGCGAACGCCGCCGAGTATCTCCGTGTCGCTGACACGTACTAAACGGAATGCGAGGCTCGGAAACATAACGTCGCGCGGACGTCGCGGAAGTGGAAAAAAATGCAGATGCAATCGCTGCGACACAACGTACTAATGATGACGTGAGTATTTTTGTATCGTGGATTGCTGACATCACTTGCGCGGAAATATTCACATGTAACTCGCCTCGTCATCGCGAAATCATTTTTGTTTTCTGCTGCCCAATATTCTTATTAATCGACAGTTTGCAAACAGAACAATGTAATTCAATGGGCGCTAATGAGAGATAAATGATTTATATTTAATTAAAGATATTTCTTTTCTTATGGAATCGATTTAGATAAATATTTGATATTTTGAGTTATCGTCAATTCAAATTAGCTATCGGTGTTATTGTGAATGTAATTTAAGTAATTAGAGGATATGATTCTTCTAATAATTTTTTAATTATTATTAAAATTAAAGTTAAAAAAATTTTTCAACATTATAACATTCAATTTCTAGCAATTTAAAAATATTTTTCCGATGTTAATTTATTCTTCATAGTATGTTTAATTATATAATTTAATCAATCGAATCGAAATAATGATTTCATTCGAATTACTATGGCCTTAAACTTACTAATCTCTAACCCACTAATCTCTCATCGCTAATTCGTTCTCAACTACGTGATCTATCTACGCGCAAATAGATACGAATACCAGTAGACCTAATAAACACGGAGAGCCAAGGAGAATTTTAAGAAGTGACAAAGAGCGATCGACGGATAGGAGCCAGAAAGAGTGAGAGGTAGAAAATAAACGAATGGCCCTAGGAAGGTTCACGGCCGGGTGGTTGCTTCAAATCAGGCAGGTAAGGTGCTTCGACGCGAAGGAGAGACATCGCTCTCTCGCCACGTGGTGACGCGGGGGTCAATGTCCTCTGGACGAGGCTCATGGAGGTGAGCACTCGTGGAGGTGAGCCACGGCCGGTGACTTTGCCGCGGACTTGCCTAAAGTTCTCGTCGTTCATCCCGCCGTTTATTCTTTGTGTCTTATGAGGCGCGCCGCAATCCATCTCTTTGTTCCGCGTAGATACCGTCAGGAATTTTTGTCGAACCCCCTCGTGGTTCAATCACGCGACAGCCATCACGTGCAGACCGCCGTGATTGATGTGCCATCGTGTATATTGTACATCGCGCTATAATAGACACGCGTGCAGAGAACGATACCAAGTTGAGTATATCATTCTGTAGGTACATCGAAGACAAAGGGTTAATTACTAACGCCTACGGGTTTCCTTCCGGGCCATTCTTTACTACAGAGTTTTTTTTCGATGAGCAAAGGGAATGTCTGAGAAGGCAAACGCGTTTGCGTGTTCATTACGATAGGCTATGATACGAGATTATACCTCGCATTCATTGTTTTGATGCTAATATTAGATTTTTAAGATTGACAAGATTACTATTGATATATTTATTTGCAATTTATATTGTTATAACAATTAATTATAAATAGTCTATTAAATATAATGTCTATATACGGAGAATATATATA
>NW_021853600.1:1108424-1119588 GCF_003651465.1 Formica exsecta | reverse complement strand
ATATATATATATATATATATATATATATTAAGGTTTTCAGACATCATTTTTTATATTGAATCACATCATTCCATTTTCATGAACTGAAGACACATTATCGCAAAAGAATGTAACACTTAATAATTCATTTGAAAGATAATATCTACAAAAAATATTTCTATTATTTATAACCATTCCACATAATATCTTTAAAATGTGCCTTATTAAAGTGCAGTGAAATTTTTCCGAATCTTTCTATTGACTGATGTTTTTGATTTACTGATAACTCACAATATTGACTTTTATCATTCATAGATTTCTCATTCCTTTCATGGTTAGTTATCTTCGATATCTTCGCTTCTTGAAGATATTCCTAAAGCAACGCAAGATTTGTCCCTCAATCTATGTAGAAAATCGCGAAGGGAATGCGTTACATGGTCCGTGCTCGCGAATTTCGATGATCTTCCGGATAGGAGCGGGCGGACGCGAGTTTCGGCTGTGGTGAGGACAAGCCGAACCGAGCGGTTCGAGCAAACGGACGCGTAACACCTGCGGTCGACGACCCTTGCGGTGCTATCGAATACCTGCCGACGCAACGACTCGCTCTTGCGTCGCTCTTTCGGCCCGTGACGGCTTCGATTCGGCAATCGAATCGCGATTTTTGATACGACTTAAATTCTCGAGATGGAGTCCTAACTATCGTCAAAAATTAAAGATTATTGTAATGAATAAATTAGTAATTTATGTATATATGTCTTGTGAGATTTGTGAGATTCGCCTCTCTGTCGGAAAAATTTTATTTATATATGAGAGAGAAAGCCAGAGAAATAACTATAAAAATTAGTAGTATGAACGTGACTTATTAATACGACGGATTTTTTAAAATACTAGGATATACATATTGCTATGTTCATAGATTATTACAATTTGTTTATTGGTTTGTGCGTTTCCGTAGACATATATGTGATCCAATTTTCTCAGTTTTTCACTATTTTATGTTACTGTCCTAGATTTTTATATCAAGATATTAAATTGGTTTAATGACATTAAATCTTTCCCATTTTGTATATTCTATCTTTCTGTTATTGAAAAAAAAAACTGAGAGGATTTAAAACTATCACAGTTGTCTTGACATTTTTATAATTAAAAAAGAAAAAATACACGCGCATCTATATATATTCTTCTTAAAATATATCGCATGCAATTAATAAAATATTAATAATGCAAAAACAACATAAGTAGAAGACATCTCAAAACAAATACAAATAGTTAAAAGTGTATCTTGAAAAAATTATCAAATTCTAATTGTAACTTGTTATTTAATTATATGCAATATCAACTATCATTAGTCGCTCTACGTCGATATCACTATTGCGTGCGTCGAATAGAATCAAAAAAAATACGTGAAAGGGCGTTGAACGTGGGCTCGACCTTCCCCTTCACGGCCTTAAGCGCGAACAGCAATGAGAATTACCTCCAGAAGAGAGGAGATATCGTTCTATGAGTCATGGATGAAGCGTGGCAGTGACCGAGCTCGTCACGAGTCGATTCTCGCTATCGCGCGTTCCGTCTCCCTCCAAATGCGCTTTAAAATAGCTCTTCGAGCTATTTGAGAATGTCTCTTTTCTCTTCTCAATTTCAAATTCAACTCTTTTAACCCAATTTTTCTAAATGAATATTCTAAAGAAATATTCCTGTAATTCTGTTCAAATTAATCTTTATTTGCTTTTAATTTTAATTAGCTTAATAAAATTCGTTCTGTTTTTAATTGTTAGAATCTGCTGAGAAATATATAAAAGAAGTATTTTAGTCTTTAACTTCAGATTAAAAAATATGATATTAGACTCGTGTGTGAATATATCTACATATATCTTTATAATACAGAATATATTTTATATAACTGTGTTCATTAAGAGAAATATTAAAGCCGATCATATTGTGTGTATAGTTTCAAATATGATTAACTTGATTATTATTTAGCATTAGCGCTAGTTAATTAATTAATTAATTTATATATCCTGATTATACGTTGATACAAGTTTTTTCTACATCAATAAATCTCTAATGTCTAGGTGATTTATTGACGATTGTCGCGGAAGAGTTAATTATAGCGAGGAGATCGAAATCGCTTCATCTTTGAATTCTTTGCTGATCGATATAACATTAACGCACGTTAACGGGCAACGAACTCGCACTCGAACTAACGGACTTTCCCGTTCGAGTCTTATTGAATGAGAATCTCGGAGTTTGCGCATGTGTTCTTCTCTTTTCGACAATCAAGATGCGGAAAGAACTTGTTTGGAACGCGTGAGCGCAGATAGAATTTTCATCACTCTTTATACCCTTCAAAGAAAGTAATTAAATTATAGGTGGCAATCTTTCTACGATTTTTAATCCAAATAAATAATTTATACTGGAATCTCATATATTGAGATGATAAATGAGATATATGGGAGTAATATGTAAAACACACATCATATATAAAAATTATTTATCTGAACTTAAACTCTTATATTAAAATATATTATATTTTTCTTTTAGTTAACATTTTTATGATAGTTTTGAAAATGTCTTTTCTTTTTTATTAAAAGAAGATATTGTTCCTGTAGTAATCAAAAGCATCATGGAGTAATTGACGGCAAGTGTGCGATATTTTATAATCAAGCGTCATGAGATATTAAATATATGAATAAATTATAAATTAATGATGATATAATTCTGAACCTCTAGAAAAATTTTGTTTTGTTAGAAGAAGAGAGGGAGAGAGAGAGAGAGAAAGAGAGAGAAAGAGACTTATATCTTATACTCAAATCGATCTTTTGCACAAGGGCAGGTCGGATCTACTACTGTAGATCATTATAAAGATGTTGAAGGAGACACGGTCCAGGGTCGGTTCGGAATGGAACGGTATAGTAATAGTAGTAGTAGTAGTAGTAAGTGAAGCGAAGGATGAGGGAAAGATGAGACGCGGGTGGGGGTGGAGTAGTAAGAAACAGCTGGTAGGTTGAACGAGTCGCGCGAGTTCAATGACTGGAGAACTAAGGAGCGAAAGAGTCTGGTTTTGAGTTAGATAGGTAGGTAGGTAGGTAGGTAGGTAGGTAGGTAGATAGGTAGGTAGGTAGGTAGGTAGAAGTAGATAGGTAGACGCACGTCGAGTGGCGCAATTACGCGCGTAGCTACGCATGTTCGCATAATGTACGTACGCGCACATCCACCCGTTTACTACTCCGATACCCGGGATATCGATATTTCAACTCGAGTGAAAGTATGAATGCTGTATTCGGTATAGGGATGAAGAAATATCGGTGCTTTTAAATATCGATATCTCACTTTCAACATTGCTACCGTTAAAAATAGTTTTGGAATATTTATTGAAAAACGTTAAAATAATATGATTTTGCATTTAATTGCTTATAATAGTTAGTTCACTGTCAATTTCACCTTGTTATAGAATATCTATTAGATAGTGATAAAAATTGTAGTGATAACTTTTTAAAATAAAAAAAAAAAAAGAGATTCGCGGTGCACAAACTGCGAAACAGAGATAGAAGAGTTTCTATTAATACTTGAATGGTTTTGTAGTATCGGTTGTATCTCTAGTCACGCCTAGTAATGGTCCTCGAATTCTAAAATTATAGTAATGGTCTTCGTTTACTGAAGTATAAATGATTTCGTATGCGCAACATTTCTTCAGCACATATTATAGTGTCTTTTACGCGAAGAATAGATATATATATTTTAAAGAAACTTAATGTTTCTTTACATTTCTTATGTTTTACATAATTAAGCTTGTCATTAACTTATGATTAAGTAAAAAAGTTGATGTTAAATTCATCAAATCTACATATCAATAAAATGAAATAGTAATAACTCATCACTTTATATATTTCTATTTAGTAATATAAAACTTTACGTTTTGAAATTATGCAGTAACTAAGAATTATTATTTAAATAATTTAACAGAGACATGATATAATAATACTATAATTTATGTGAATCATACAAATACACTTTTTCAAATGTAAAATAATCTCATTTCTTTCTTTTTCTCATTATACGGTGCAAAGTTACCTCTTTTGTAATGTAATTTACAATAAGCCTTTTGCGTGATGCATGTGTCTTTTGATTGTTCCTCGAGGTACGGGAAGAAAAGTACTGCAAGGATCGTTCGGACTGCTTGAAATCGCTCAGAGTGGCTCGGTCATGGGCCTACCATAACGGTACACGGCAGCGTAATTTGGGTAGAGGCTCTCATCGACATATACAGGCTCGGTTCATCGCCTGCTTATACCCTCCGTGCGTTTCGATGTGCGCGACGCGATGTGCTTGGGTTAACGTCTTTACATCGGTCAGGCCGTACTTACATGACTTGCGACGATATAAATAAATATCCGGGGTTACCGCCCTCTTTTATTCTCGCGCATTCTGGAAGATTGTAGCTTAATGGGGTGGTTTTATGTCCTTTGAAAAGAATGACAGCAAATTTTTACAAATGTACGCTTGTTCACCGATTTAATACATATATGTATATATATATATATATATATATATATATATAGTAAAATTATGCATATAAAATAAATTACTTGTTTGTAAAAAAATCAAATTTATGACTATTTATTTTTTTCAATTTTTTTTTCAGTTATTATATTAAAATATACAATAAGAGAAACTACACGAAAAAACTCTGTATGTTCATATTGTGAATTTATTTTTTATGCCTCGCTAAATATTTACATTTAATTGCACGTCATTGTAGTATAACGCCTTCGTCTTTTTGCGGCGCAATAACTATGAATTTTCATAACGATTTACGTCATGAAGCGTTTCATATTTCAACTCACGACAAAATCCGGCATAGAAAGCCATGAAGCTAGGCCACAATTTTACCTATCTCGCACAATGGAGTTTCCTTATACGTCTCAATTTGACTCCTATTTTCACCGACTCAAACAAATCCTTTTCCGGTCTGCCAACGCCGAAATTTCGTCCACGACATCGTCCATATCGCGTTCTGCGATAAGGATAAAGAAAAATGGGGAGAGCGCCGAGGACAAAGACAGAGAGCGGGCGCGCACGAATGCGTGGTGGGATCACGTGCGTGCGTGAGTGCGTGCGTGCGTGCGGTATACGTTGAGAGGGTTCATTGACCCTCGCTTTTGTTCGTGTACCGAGCAGCGAGTCTGTCGACGCTTTTAGTTCGGCAAGCGGGCGATGGGCGCCGCCGGCCCATCGGGGTCCGGGCCGCATCGGGAACCGAAATCCTCCTCATGGCCGTTCCCAGTTAGGTAATCGATCGCAACGCCCTTAAGTTTACCAAGGTCTTTACCACCTGTCGCAGGAAGAGAATCTCGCCTTTCATTATCTGTCCTTCCCTTCTCGCTCCTTCCTGATACCTTTTCTCCGCCTTTTCGAGGTCTATCCTCTCACTCCGTTTATTTCTTTTTCCTGTGATGCTCAATTTTTGATTGCGTAATATTTCTTGGAATCTCTAGATCCCGATATTTTTTCAATAATCTCGGTGATATATACAATAATTTTAAGTCATTCGTCATTTTTTCGATATTCTGTAATCTGTCTATTTTTTTATTAATATGGTATATTTTTTAAAAATATTTCTATAGTAGCACTAAAGTTATATTGTATAACTTATATTTTGCTTCCTCTGCTTATCTTTATTTTCGTATAATGTTGCTCTAAAATGACTACGTAGCTATCGTTTTCAGCCTATTAATGTAATTTGACACATGTACACATCTGCTTTTGCATACATTCTTTTAACATCGACATATCTATACCTTGTCATTTAACTTTTACGTCCATCAATGTACAAAGCATGATTTATTGCGCGCTTCTATTATTTATTTCCGTTTCTTGATTTTTTCTTATTATTAGATCGTTCTATTCTATATTTTTTATATTTGTTTTACATTGCTTTTCATATTATTTTTATTATACAATTTAAAATATTATTACATATATGATTAACTAATTTACAAACAATATTTTGCGATTATTTTATTATATTTTGTTCTCATATAATTTGTTAACATATACTTTCTGTTTAATGGAATAAATTAGTCAATCATTACTAATATCTCATTTTAATCCCATTTTAGCATTTAAGCTTTTATAACGAATCTCTGATTATTATGGAAACCTAAGGGTAAACAATATTTTGTATGGAAACAAAATTTTTATTATTATTTAAATCATTATATTTCTCACTTGATTTTCTGATAATTTGCGAGATGAGAGCAGATCGATTAAGAATGTTAGTGTAATTTGTAGCGATAGCAAAATCATTAATCGATTTAATCATGCGTATTTATTATGATACACAAATATAACGGCTTAATATAATGTATTTTAATAATGTATCTCTCTCTTATGTATTAAATCCGATTATCCGATTATTAATTATATCTGCTATGTTTTCCAGATATAATAGAATTGTTACTCTTTGTACAATGAAGCTATTAAATATTAGTGAAAGTGTTTTATTTTTAGGTAGAATTGACTAAAATTATCGTACTCGCGATGTTCGAAATTATACTAACTATAATTATTCATAAGAGAGCAGTCAGCACATGATGTTGTTATATCGCAATTGTCAAGGGATAGAATCGATAGCAATAGCGACATTTGCGTGTAGATATGGTATTATATAATAATAACAGCGATAGGCTCAGAGTACTAACGATATTAAATAGGGAAACTGGCAAATAAGAGCCAAAGCGCGGTTATTGGTGCGCAAACTTTTTATTGTTAAATTTTAGTATTAAATTTGCATTAAAAATATATCTTTTTTGGACCGTTTTTTGGTCCATCTTCAACACAGATAGAAATATAGATTAAAGATTAAATATAATATAAAGAATAAACTGGTATTTTGAAACTTAACTTACACATTATTCATTATTGCAGTCGAAATTCAAATTGAAATCGATAATTAGAATGAAAGACTCACCAAACCCCGCGTAGAGTCTGTGCAAATTAGTGGACAACGTCGAAACGCCATTGTCACATGTATATCCGTCGCTGGTTTAAAATGTAATCAAATATAATGAAATTACACATAAATAAAATAAAATATAATAAAATTACATTGGCGTTTCGATGATTCTTGTGCAGATTAAGTTTTAAAATTAAACCAATTTAATTTTTTTATATTTCTATCTATGCTAAAGATGGACCAAAAAACAGTCCAAAACGTACATTTTTAATGCATATTTAAAATTTAATAATAAAAAATTTGCGCACCAATAACCGCGCCTTAGCTCTTATTTGCCAGTATTTCCACTTAGCGTTGTTGGTATTATATATATTTTTTAAACGTGTATCATTTGCAAATCGTGGAAAATCTTTGAAATGCCAGTAATATAATAGTAATTTTTTAAATTGCATTAATTTATTATGCAATATTGTGATTGTAGGATATTTTGTCATTGATGAAATAAGCTTTCCTCAATTCTAATAAATTATTAAGTACATAAAGTTTGGCTACTTTCATAATTAAGATTGATAATTGTTAAAGCATAATGATTTCGAGAGATCGAAGTAGATGCTCCGATGGTCAGTATGTTACTGACCTCGAGTGACCCTGCCATCATGACCGCAACATCGCGTACTGCTACCTTTTGCGAACGAGTCTATTTCTCTATAATTAATATTCCTTTTTATTCTAATTTAATATTTTTCTTTTATTATTTCTCTATATTTTTGAATAATTCGCGAGATTAATTTATTATTTTAATATCTTCTTGATGAATAAAACCAAATGTTTATAAATCCAGGATAAATGGAAGAATGGAACATCGATGTAAAATTTATTATTCGCTTGTCAAAATACCGTGCATACCAAACAGTCTTCTCTCTTTAACATCATTATAATCTCTTACAATATATAAAAAATGAATAATATTTCATCAACTTAACAAAATTCTGAAAAAAAGTAAACATAATTTACGTATCTTATAAAGGATTAGAAATCTAGCTAATGAAAAGCAGCGATGTTTATAAAATAGATTGTCGTGAAACTAAAAATATCTATGAAGGAATAAAGTATGCTATCATTATGTCACAAAAGATTAAATGTGTATAATGCAAAATAAGTAGATATCGTGAAAAAAAGCACTCTATTATTGATGATTAATTCAACCCCAAATCTCTTACACGTCAATGATTTTGGGATATCAATAAGCAGATGCTTGACGAGCGATTCATCGAGATTCCATTCTGTCAATTTATTATAATGTTTGCAAGAGCATGACATTGTTAGTTTGCACAAACACAATAAACGCGATATATAGTGTGTTTTTTTATAACAGTGACCCAAGCCAGCACTTCGCAAAAAAGATGCGAGCCTCTTCTCCGTTAGATTAGTCGGCCGCAACAAAAGGGTTAAAGCGCTCAAAGAATCGATGCCATGTGAATCTTTGATGGCGTCCATTAAATCTACACACTCGGATTCGCTTATATCGTGGGATTCTCCGAAGTCTTTCACCTTTTACGCCAGAAATAAATTTTACCGCGATATTATCGAAAACAAGTAAAATTTTACGTAATAATGCATAAAACGTTGTACGAAATTAATTAATACGTTTTAATTATCGTTAACAGATCGATACGTTGTAATTTAAAAAAGCTTATAATATTTCATAGCACAAAAAGTGTCACAAAACATTTTTGCACGAGGCGCGACTTGCATAAAATTCTTCTTATTTCGATAAACTGATGCGACGTGTCACTCACCTCTTATCGTGCTAGGCATCTTGTAGAGCTCGCATATCCTGGTATTCACCACGCCGTCTCTCCCAAAAATCGCTCTTATCTCACCTCGACTCTCTCACTTATCACCCACTTAAGCAAATCCGTTAATCACTGCGCGCGTTAAGAATAATTCCGTCTCTTTCGGTTCGTTTCTTCAATCGGTTTTTCACTGGTCATTCAACCACATTCACACTTCCTTTCTTAAAATCAGAGATTAAAGAACGCGTCACACGACCACATACTGATATCAATAGCGTCGCGATACTCGATCCAGGATCGATCACAGCTTCGTCCTCCACTTATGATTTCTTGGATTTTTGTTGGGACGCTTGCACATTCGATCTTTTTCTTTTTTTTCTGTCGCACTGTTCCAGTTTCAAAGACACGAGTACAAGTTTTTGTTATGCTCTTCCAGTCTTTCCAGAATTGAATTGATCCTTTTAATTGATTATTAGATGATGTATCGAATTGGCTCGGCAAAATAAACGGTTCATAATTTTGCATAAAATTAGCTTGATATCGACTAAATCTCGATTACGAATCGTTGGACAGCGAGTTCGTTGCTCCTTGCGAGCACGATGCGTCCCCACAAGATGTTACTGACCACAAAGATGCTACTTTTGAAACCGGAATTGGCACGATTAAGAATCAATAAACCGCGACAGCAGGATGGAAAGTTCGATATAGATTGCGATCAAATCCTTTAATCTTTCAGAGGTCATATTCAAATCGATGTATATGTGAACTGCTGCATTCTGATCCTTACTTGTGTATCACTGTAATCCCAAATTTGCACTCGTATTTGATGTACTCTTTTGCAACTTCGGTTGCTTTTATCTTCCCGCATAAGAATTACTTCCGTAATATATAATCAAATATTATCCTCGTTTATCCTCTCAAGAAAACCGAAGCCTCACACGCGCGATCAGAAAGTGATTCTTGCTTCTTCGATGAACTGTTGTTCGAAGATCGTCGTGGCGCGATCACAATCACGATTATCGCCTACTATTTTTGGATCATTTAAGGATTGCCAGGTGTTTTTATGCGAGACTCGATCTTTCTTGTTTGGGATTTTTCTTCCGCGTCTCTTCGTACGTTCCGTTGCGCGCCGCCGTACCGTTTCCGTTCGGTTCTACCTATTCTCCTCGAGGTTCGGCGGTGGTCCGGTGGTGGTAGCTGGTGAGTGACTCTACCGCGGTGATCCACAGGTGCTCGCGCACGGTGTTGCTCGTCGTCGTGCCCTCACCACCGTCGGCTGCCGCCGTAACCGCCGCTACCACCGCCGCCGCCGCCACCGCCACCATCACCCTGCCCCTTCTACATGGGTTCACCAGTTCATTCTTCCGCCTCCACCACCGGTTTGCCGTCATTCGCGTGCCCCTACCAGACGAGCGGTAGCATAAGCGAGCGGCCTTTCTTCATTCCCCACCAAAATCACTGTCTTCCTCACTGTGGTCCTTTTCTTATGTTTTTCCTCCTCTTCCACCTTCTCCTTTATCTTCTTCGTTTTTTATCCTTCTCCATTTTTCTCGCGCTCTCTCCGTCTTTTCCCTCCTCCTTTTTTGGTCGGTCCTCTTGGCTTGAATCTCTTGCTCCCTACTTTCTTCTCACGCTTTCTTCTTCCGCTTTTTCATCTTTTTCTTTCTTCTTTCGTCTTTTGCGACTTTCTTTCTATTCCGTCTCTCTATTATTTTTCATTGATGACTCCCGTCTTCTAATCTTTCTTTTTCTGTCTTTTGTCTTCTTTGGCTGTCTACTATATTCGCTTCCGCGCGATTCTGACATTTTGTTTTCCTTATTTTATTTGCCGCCTCCGCTTCCCCATGCATGCGGATCTCTACCCTGACATACGTCGCCTGGTCGCGCCGTTTACCGTTACTCACCCGCAGTATTGCTACCCTCTTCGAGTTTGATATCTTGCCGGATCCGTCATGCATTAAGCACGCGGATTAATCAAAGATAAGCAGTCTCGATATTTAATAAGATAAGAAAGCAAGTGATGATAACCAAAATCAAAGAAAATTGAGATTTATTATATATATGTATATTAATAATTTATAATCAATATTTTATAAATTTCTAATTTAATTTTTTTAATCTTAAGCATGTGGTTAATAGAAATTATTATTATTACAAATGTAATTATATATCGTATGTATAAATTAACTATTTTTGATTATATCTAACATAAAAAGAGAATATTTAATGTTTTATTTAATTAGTAAATATATACAAGGAATCTAGAACAATTATCTAAGCTAATGATAACTTGAAATTTAGAATGTATGCTCCGTAACCATGATTTAATTTGCAAACGTACCGATAGCGTTTTTCCGTCTTCGATTATGTGCTATTATACATCTACACTGAGAAAAAAAAGTTGTTAACTTGACTAAATGCGTTCAACTGATTA
>NW_021853600.1:1098084-1101512 GCF_003651465.1 Formica exsecta | reverse complement strand
GCTCTTCCAGTCTTTCCAGAATTGAATTGATCCTTTTAATTGATTATTAGATGATGTATCGAATTGGCTCGGCAAAATAAACGGTTCATAATTTTGCATAAAATTAGCTTGATATCGACTAAATCTCGATTACGAATCGTTGGACAGCGAGTTCGTTGCTCCTTGCGAGCACGATGCGTCCCCACAAGATGTTACTGACCACAAAGATGCTACTTTTGAAACCGGAATTGGCACGATTAAGAATCAATAAACCGCGACAGCAGGATGGAAAGTTCGATATAGATTGCGATCAAATCCTTTAATCTTTCAGAGGTCATATTCAAATCGATGTATATGTGAACTGCTGCATTCTGATCCTTACTTGTGTATCACTGTAATCCCAAATTTGCACTCGTATTTGATGTACTCTTTTGCAACTTCGGTTGCTTTTATCTTCCCGCATAAGAATTACTTCCGTAATATATAATCAAATATTATCCTCGTTTATCCTCTCAAGAAAACCGAAGCCTCACACGCGCGATCAGAAAGTGATTCTTGCTTCTTCGATGAACTGTTGTTCGAAGATCGTCGTGGCGCGATCACAATCACGATTATCGCCTACTATTTTTGGATCATTTAAGGATTGCCAGGTGTTTTTATGCGAGACTCGATCTTTCTTGTTTGGGATTTTTCTTCCGCGTCTCTTCGTACGTTCCGTTGCGCGCCGCCGTACCGTTTTTTCCGTTCGGTTCTACCTATTCTCCTCGAGGTTCGGCGGTGGTCCGGTGGTGGTAGCTGGTGAGTGACTCTACCGCGGTGATCCACAGGTGCTCGCGCACGGTGTTGCTCGTCGTCGTGCCCTCACCACCGTCGGCTGCCGCCGTAACCGCCGCTACCACCGCCGCCGCCGCCACCGCCACCATCACCCTGCCCCTTCTACATGGGTTCACCAGTTCATTCTTCCGCCTCCACCACCGGTTTGCCGTCATTCGCGTGCCCCTACCAGACGAGCGGTAGCATAAGCGAGCGGCCTTTCTTCATTCCCCACCAAAATCACTGTCTTCCTCACTGTGGTCCTTTTCTTATGTTTTTCCTCCTCTTCCACCTTCTCCTTTATCTTCTTCGTTTTTTATCCTTCTCCATTTTTCTCGCGCTCTCTCCGTCTTTTCCCTCCTCCTTTTTTGGTCGGTCCTCTTGGCTTGAATCTCTTGCTCCCTACTTTCTTCTCACGCTTTCTTCTTCCGCTTTTTCATCTTTTTCTTTCTTCTTTCGTCTTTTGCGACTTTCTTTCTATTCCGTCTCTCTATTATTTTTCATTGATGACTCCCGTCTTCTAATCTTTCTTTTTCTGTCTTTTGTCTTCTTTGGCTGTCTACTATATTCGCTTCCGCGCGATTCTGACATTTTGTTTTCCTTATTTTATTTGCCGCCTCCGCTTCCCCATGCATGCGGATCTCTACCCTGACATACGTCGCCTGGTCGCGCCGTTTACCGTTACTCGCCCGCAGTATGCTACCCTCTTCGAGTTTGATATCTTGCCGGATCCGTCATGCATTAAGCACGCGGATTAATCAAAGATAAGCAGTCTCGATATTTAATAAGATAAGAAAGCAAGTGATGATAACCAAAATCAAAGAAAATTGAGATTTATTATATATATGTATATTAATAATTTATAAAATGATAATCAGTTGAACGCATTTAGTCAAGTTAACAACTTTTTTTTCTCAGTGTAGCATATCATAAATATGCTAGAAAATATGTATGAGAAAAATATTTTTTGCCATATTGACCACCTACGTTGCATAGTTGATATCTATTTTCGTTGCATAGTTGATATCTTGTTTATGTATTGGCTCTATTTTTTGTCCCTTCTGACTGCATTTATGTATCTAGCCAGAAATGTAAATTCGAATATCATCTATCAAAAATCGAGGAAGGAGAGAAATTTTTTATATTGCCGGCTGATAATTATCGTCGGTAAATAAGTGTAAAGATTTTACGTTCTTTAACGGTCGTAAGATGCTATGATCGTAACTCGTTAAACATCATTCTAATATAACTTGATAATATTCATAACTTTGTTTTAATTAATGTAAAATCAAGTTATGAATCAAATAGATGGGTGGGTTATAAAAAATTAGAATAAAATCGATGCATTATAAGAAAAGATTATATAATTATTTACGCAATTAATAATTATTTACATAATTAATAATTATTAACGTTTTTACAAATTAAATTAAATGAGAAATCTATTATAAATAGAATATTTCCTATCCTTTTTCATTTACGCTTGTAATGTATATTGAAAAAAATTATTGAGTATTGCTTTTTTGAATCAATTTATATAATATTTTATCCTATAGATTATATGTATAATAAGATTATACATAGAGAAAGAGAGAAACCAAATCACGTTTTAAATCTATAGAATGTGTGAATATCTTTTTTTTAAACTTTATTTTTACAAGATGGATAAAAATTAAACTAGCGTTTTGTCATATAAGACAGAATATTGATATCAATAAATTTTATACATATATATAAATGATATTGAGATAACGTGCACTCTTTCGTTGAGCTTTATACGTGCGTGTGCGAATGCATTCTCGTACACCCGATAAATCGACGAATGATCGTATATTTAGAATGAAATATTCAACTTAATCTGTTTTAACCCATCCATTTTAAGAGCTAACGGACCTATTTGTAATCTGCAATCTATATCTACAATCTTTACAAATCCGTTATTTCAAAATAAAATAAAAGTTTATCACTCACCGACCGATACGCAACAGCGGAGTTGAACTATTGAAGCTATGTTGATCTGTAACATACAAATAGAGTGGATTCAAATTATAGCAATGTTCAAAATAATTATTATTTCAAAAAAATAATTATTATTCTACACATTGAATTTTATATTAATACTAAAGAGATATTTAATGAATTAATTTTATAAATTTTAAAAATAAAGGATTTTACTTCTTATTAAGTAGAAACATTTACAGAAAGAATTATAGCTTTTATGTAAAAACTTTTTTCTCTAATTCTCTTTTGTTTAAATTATTTAAATTAACAAATCAAATTACGCGATTAATTGCGTAATTAAATCGCGTGTATGCCATTCATAAATAACTAATATACAAGTAATAAATTACTTACTCCAGAGTTGCTCTCCGTTCCTCTCCTAAATCTCCTCCTCCTCTCAGAGTATCAGGGTCGTCAGATTTCGTTGATTCACACGCATGACATTTTGAACGACACTTCCGCACTTGAACGAGCAACACATTGAATAACACTCTCGAATTTGGACCCGCAAGATTTTAGACGGCACTCCCGAATTTCGGCACGATCGAAAATCCTATTTCACACGAGAATCACACTTCGAGTTAACAAACCGGAAATTCACCGATTACTTCGAAAAAAAGTTAAGAATCGTGTAG
>NW_021853600.1:1097152-1097641 GCF_003651465.1 Formica exsecta | reverse complement strand
AACGATAATTTATAATCTTTATTTCTGTTATCTCGATCTTATTTGCAATATTGAAAGATCGCACCGATAAGATTTATCGTAGCGAAACAGAGAGAGTGAGTTCATTATAAGTTAATGAATCATTAAGAGAATCATGTAATAATCATAGCGAATTATGTCTCGATGCTAGTCGCGTCGACTAGAATTTGACAATATATGAAGCGTTTCGTACCACTATTTTACTGCTTGAGTGTCGCCGTGCGAATGATAACAAGATCGTGGCATGTAAACATTAGCGCGTTATATGCCGCCAAGGCCGAATACCGTGTTATTGTCCATTTGTTGCCGAAATATTTTACGTACTATAACATATAAATACACGGAATATTAAATTATATAGAAATATTTAATATTATATAAGTTAATTATTTATTAAATGATTGACATATCATGGAGCCTTTCGTTATGCTTATTACTCAATTCTGTGATTCAATTATTTTACTGCGTCTT
>NW_021853600.1:1092204-1097013 GCF_003651465.1 Formica exsecta | reverse complement strand
TTACTGCGTCTTTTAAATTCGAATTATGCTTATTGTTAAATTGTGGAAAAATGGATGTAATATATGCATTATACATATATATATATATATATATATTTTATATTTTATAAAATATTTATAATTTTACGCTGAATATTCTGTTTCGCATTTCTAATTGATTAATAATAATCGAGTATCACGGTTTCTCATTATCTAAATTATTCGATTCAACTATACGTGTGTTATTTCGTCCTCTCAACTCGCAAATGATAATGATAACAAATTACATATTGGAGAAAAATTTAAAGCGTAATGCAATACATTCAAATTAACAAGCATCATTAAAATAATAATTGACACTTATACAAATATCACAAAATTTCTATTCTCTGATTACTTCGATTCCTATTTCAAATTAATAAATCGCGCGATATATCTGCTTGTTGATAAATAGTCATTGTTGATACGTTTATGATTCATTTATCGCTAATTATAATAATTATAATAAAGAATTATCACTCTAAAAAAAATATCGGAATAGAACAATAATTCATAATTACCTATCGCTTTGATTTCTACTGAAAATTGTGCGGAAATAGCTGTAGCTTCGATATACTTACGAGACGCTAATCGCTAATTTAGCGCGTTATATGCCGCCAAGGCCGAATACCGTGTTATTGTCCATTTGTTGCCGAAATATTTTACGTACTATAACATATAAATACACGGAATATTAAATTATATAGAAATATTTAATATTATATAAGTTAATTATTTATTAAATGATTGACATATCATGGAGCCTTTCGTTATGCTTATTACTCAATTCTGTGATTCAATTATTTTACTGCGTCTTTTAAATTCGAATTATGCTTATTGTTAAATTGTGGAAAAATGGATGTAATATATGCATTATACATATATATATATATATATATATTTTATATTTTATAAAATATTTATAATTTTACGCTGAATATTCTGTTTCGCATTTCTAATTGATTAATAATAATCGAGTATCACGGTTTCTCATTATCTAAATTATTCGATTCAACTATACGTGTGTTATTTCGTCCTCTCAACTCGCAAATGATAATGATAACAAATTACATATTGGAGAAAAATTTAAAGCGTAATGCAATACATTCAAATTAACAAGCATCATTAAAATAATAATTGACACTTATACAAATATCACAAAATTTCTATTCTCTGATTACTTCGATTCCTATTTCAAATTAATAAATCGCGCGATATATCTGCTTGTTGATAAATAGTCATTGTTGATACGTTTATGATTCATTTATCGCTAATTATAATAATTATAATAAAGAATTATCACTCTAAAAAAAATATCGGAATAGAACAATAATTCATAATTACCTATCGCTTTGATTTCTACTGAAAATTGTGCGGAAATAGCTGTAGCTTCGATATACTTACGAGACGCTAATCGCTAATTGTAATAATTATAAAAAATGATCGCATTTGTCAAAGGATAATTCGGTACATGGAACGGCTCACGCGACGACTGTCCTGCTCGAGTCTCGCCGCGCAAATGACAACAGAACGAGCGTTGTTAACAATATAATACGTTACACGTCATAAACGCCGAAGGTCGACACCGTTCGGGAAGTAATATGTTGTTGACATCCTGACATATTTCACATTTTGCAATATAAGTTTATGTTGAATATTACTTTGTTGTTAATTTCGATGAATCGACTATTCTTGCATGTAAAATCTAACGTTTATTTAAAGAATAAAATAATTTATATATATATTTCTTTTTATTGAATAATTGTTTGTGTAAATTACTTATCTATATCATAGATTACATTAAGAGAAAATGTTTCTAATGAATAACTTTAAATGCAGCTAGTTATTGATGAATTATACATATATCGACGTGTCGATTAATTGCAGGAGGAATCATAGCGATATCATGTACTGAAAAAATGAATTAATTGTTTCGCAGATTTCTCATACAGTTATTATTTTAGATATTTTATCGTGAGAAAGATTGATTGCAGAAAAAGAATTTAATTATGTAATTCAAACTTATCATTGCAAAGAAATGTGTATAATCTTTCAATAAAAAATTTGCAAGCATTAACTATCATTTGACTTCTGGTTTAGATCTGTTCAGAATATGTAAAAACATAAGAGAATTTTCAAGTTTTTAAAAAATTTGTTATTATCGTAATATTAATATTATAGAGAAAGGTGTATCTTTATATCTTATTATATTTGCGCCAAATATGTGATTTTGAAAAGACAATTGTAATCAATAATTATACCAAGGAGAAATTATTTTAAGAAAATCTCAAAATTTTCTTAGGTCTCCACCTACAAGAAGTATCTGCAAAGACTGATGTGTTCATAAAGTTCTAAATTTTGCTGGCAAATTCTTTCCATATTAATGAAATATTTCGATATTGTCAGTAGATGTGTTGCATAAATAATAGATTTTAAAATGCCTCTACAGGCATAACCGAGTGGATTCAGGTTCGTGGAGAGAATTGACCAGAAAGGACCTTTATGATATATCTATTTACTATGAAATCATTATTCTAAATAACACCTAGCTTCGTTAGAAGTATAGAACATTGCCACATAAAATCCAAAATATACGAATACTTGTATTTCATGAACATATTAATTTATGAATAGATGATGTATTTAGATTTATATTCAAGCTAAAATTTTCTTTAAATAAATTGTTAATAAAAATCATATTAAATTTTACATACTTATTAATGTTATACATATATTAATACGAATTAATATTCATATTAACATTTGATATTAAATTGATATTAAATATTTATTTGATATTAAATTAAAATTTTATTTTGTTTTTGTTTGGATTTAGAATTGATTTCTCTACAATATTTCCTATTATCATACATAGAAGAAATGTTCTATGTGAATCCTTTCCCATTATTATTTTTTTTTTTTTTAAAGAAACTAACTCAGATTTTAATTCTCATTTAGGATATTTTGTATAGGAACACCCAGCGAAAAAAAAAAACATTACAAGAAAGAAGATATTTTGCGTCAATGGTGAGAGAATCAAGATTTGCCGTTCGGCGAAATCGATTCGTCGTGTCTTTCGTACCCTTGAACACGCGATAATCTCAAGGAATCGCTTGGACCGAGCCCGCCGGCCGAACGTGAATATTCCGATGGTCGTTGACCTCAGGCCGGTCTTTGGCGCCAAACCCAAGGCTAGCCCGACTCTCGGTGAAGCGCTTGCTACCAGGTATTTAGTTGTAGATCTTCGTGTCTGTATGCGCGAATGCTCTACCATTTTTTTTTCTTTTCTTAGACAGGTTCAATGAATTTTCTAGCCGTGCGAGCATTCACGTCGTGCCTATGATCCTTCACTTTTTCGAATTTATCCTGTTCGGAGTATATATTTGATACTGATTGATTTTCGATATCATTGGTTACATCGATCAAAGTTTATAGTATCAAGTTTTACTGTTCGGCAATAAAATATGTAAATATAATTCTTATTTTGTATACAAAATTTAAAACATTGATATTTTTTAATTTATTAAAAATATTAATTGGAGGAATATATATATATATATATATTTTTTGCGAAACATTGACATGGAAAAAGTTTGGATAAATTTTTGTATGGTTTTTCAAGCTCGATGACGTTTTGCGTTACCGGTGGACGGGTCTTTTGATTTTTTTTTCTGCGGCTGACGATGGCATGACGTAGATGTTACCGGAAACGACGATCGATTCGAGTCGCGCGCAACCCCGTGATAGCGAGCTGGCAGTGCGCTATTGGCGCATATCTTTCGTAGGAAATGTTCGCCGAGTCGCTCGAAGGTGAAGGTCTTCCTTCTCTTCGATTCCGTTCTCTTTGTGCCGCTTGTTTCTCTTGACCCATACAGATGCTGTTACGTGCAACAATGAATAAAGATCACACGACGTAATATGCTGACGTTTATTGATGTACATGTAAATATAGTATAGAAGCATATTAAAGTTAGCATTTATATAAATTTTTATTAGAGAGAAACATTTCCGTAGAGTTTCTCTCTTTGTAAAAACTACGTATTTTATTAATAATAATCATGTTTGTCAGCCTTTAATAACGATTTTTTATGGTTTCAATCTGAGCTTTTTACGCGCTTTAGTTGAGTTATACGAATTCAGACATGCTATATAGAAACTTGCGTGCGTAAGATTACATTTGCTTAAGTATAAACACGCTCGCGTAAGAATTCGTTAAGAACTTGCTTAGTAAAATGCATATTACGTCAATAGATTAATTCAAGAAACCTATTTTTGGGAGAACAAATATATTTGATGGGACATGGATTATAGAAAAAGGGGTGACTGTAATTCAGAGATGAACTGTTGGCCCGAATAGATTAACGCTCGTCAAGCCGAGATCAAGCGAACTAATAGCGAATATCAATAAAGAAGAGAGCGTTACTTAATTAATAATTTTATAAAAAAATGTTATAAAAAATTATGAGAAATTAAACATAATTAACGCTTTCTCATGCTTGTTTCTTGATATCCGTTTGATGCTGATTTGCCTGATCTGGACCCGACTTGAATTTGCCGATGCTGAGATATGCGCGGGAGCTATATTGCTGAATCAGGCGCGCGCAAAACCTCGCGCTTCTCGCGCGAGTAGGCGTGTTGGAGGGCGAAGATACCGGACGCCGAGCCGCAACCGCAGCACGGATACCGCGCGCGAACGAACGAACGGCTCGCAACGGTAAAACGTAACCGTTGTGCCCCCGACTGCGAAAATTGTGATGAGAAGAGGGGGCACGAGAGTAAAAGAAGGGCGGC
>NW_021853600.1:1083386-1090820 GCF_003651465.1 Formica exsecta | reverse complement strand
TATTTATATATAAGATTATATATATATATATATATATATATATATATATTTACTTTGTTACATTTTGATATTATAAACTTTTCCATATCATACATACTTCTAAAGTTTCGTAGTTGTAATGAATATCAGATGAATTGAAAGGTTTTTTATTCTTTTCCAATTTGATGAATAAATATAGGCGATATTTTGGGCTTATATATTATATATATTGATTCAATATATATACGTCTTTCAACATTTTTTTAGACAGTACCGCAATGGATAACTGTTAGCCTATTTTTAAATATCAAAAAAGTTATTTTAGAATTCTGTTAATTCTATTAATTCTAGAATTTTAAAATTCTATTAATTCTATTCCAGTCTCCTGAATGGTACCAGCATTTCTAAAAAGACGGTCTTTTCACTCTATGTGTTTTAACGCTCTACATCGTTTTAATGTAATCGTAAAAAGATGTATCTAACGGTTGATCATGATAAAGGCAGTTGGCAAAGCCGTGTATTTCGGGTATCGGAATTTCAAAGATCTTTGCTCCATTGCTGTTTAAGAACTTTGATATTGTCAACTTTGAAGTTTACAGTCGGTCATTTGCGTCTATTGCTGGTACACTTTTATGATTATTTTGCCTCTCTCTATAATTTTACTTTGGATACTTCTTAAAATGATGTTAACTCTCCACAATGAAAACGTTAATTTTCCTGATGGCAATTTGCAATTTTCCAATACTAATTTGGCGAGATAATTTGTTCTAAACATCATCAAATAAATCGAACCGCATGTTGCCGACATCAACGATAGCCTCATTACTTCAATAAAAATTAAAAATTATTATCAATAAACTAATAAAAATTGAATAATCTTTAACAAAGTTTTATTATTCAGACATAAACTTATCTAAAATTGAATTTAGCTGGTATGCTATTTATTCATGTTTTTTAGAAATTTATATAACTTCCTAAAATATAATTTTTATAATTTTCAGAGACTGATATAATATATTCTATTATTAAGTTTTGTCATTTTATCTTAAATTTTAATAACGTTTGCTGTTATGTATGTCAGTTTTTAGATTTTTACGTCACGATATTGACATACTTAAAGACCGAAGTAGCACTGGTAAAAAATGAGTAATCGCATTTTTTGGAAGAAACTGTATCACTGACCATACATTTTTGCGTACGTCATCCTCTGCGAAGTTCACGGTCGGTCGTTTGTTGGCTGCGCGTTCACCATCACGGACCGTTCGTCTCCACGCGTATAATAAAACCTGCTTTTTAAATTTCATGCGTTTCCTTTTTCGGTTTTGGTTACTTCATTGAGAATTCTTCATTCTATGGAAGTTTTAATTGTTTCGCGGTATGTATATGTAATAGTCACCCTATAAATGATACAGTTAAGTTTAAACGGAATGCTTTTTTGTTGCGTACAACTCAAAGTTCTTCTTATTGAATGTTTTTCGCATTAAAACATCAAATTATTTAAGTTTTTATTTACAATATTGCGATAAGGGATTGTAGTACTTATTATTATAAATCATTATTATTAATATAAATGATTATAAATTTGTAAAAAAGCAATAAGATTATCGTTATTGCATAGAAGATTGAGATAGTTGCATTACATCTTACAAATTTTGTTACATCTTATATGTTACTAATTTAGATTAATATAGACTATAATTAGATTAATAAATTATTGATTAAGTTTATACTATTCCTTATCATAAAAGAGTTCCGATTGAAAAATTATAATTCTAATAAACAGAGATATAGTGGATTTTATTTGTGATATTTTTGCTTCAGTAATTTATTCAATAAATTGCAGGCAAAATTAAAATGATATCATTAGAGTTTGATGCAAAAAATATTACTTCCTAAAAAAATATAACTGCATGTAATTTTGTAACATTTTTAAATAGCGCAAAACTTTTATTTAAGTACTTGTATATCACTTTTGATTCTTTTGACGATATTCGTTCAAAAATCAAATATGTTCAATTAACTTCGAGAAAATCGTTTAATGTTTTATTATTTCTCGCATTGATTGAGCGTAAAAGTATTATCTCCAATTTTTACCTTTATATCGATATTCAGGTATCAAAAAGAATTAAGAGTATCGGTATATTTGTGATTCTAATTATGATTGCAACCCTAATCGAAATGCTTATACAAAACTGTGCGCCCTGTAATTTTGGACATGATTAAACATCATCGCTGATGTTCGATTCTTTGAATCCGAGAATTATGTTTCGAACGGGACGCATGCTACGAGAGAGACAGAGATAAGAAGAAACCGGCAGCAGAGAAAGAGGAGAGCTGCGACGCCCACGGCGATCCAACGGTACATCGCACCCGCTCGTAATGCCTGGTACGGCGGTTGTAAGTATGTACAGCCGTATATGTGTGCTCTTACTTCAGGAGGGAGGAAAATAATAAATCTGTACATAAGTATGTAAATCTTCTCGTCATGTACTATGTATATATCGCACTTCATTCTTTGTAAAGTTGAGACGCGTATGATTAGGATGTGCCTTTAACTGCTGCGCTTTCTTTCATTTATATTAGCATACCTTGAAGTATAAAATTATCACAAGTCTGAAATATACAAAATATAAAATTTTGTACTATCTTATATTGTGTACGTGTAGGTGTGTTAATAAAATATGTATATCTTTTTTTCTAAAATTAAATATATGTTTGAAACAATCTTATGAGAAATTTGTTTCCCAAATATAATAACGCAAAGCATTATTTTATTGCATTAAACTGTGGATCTTATATTAAGTAAGAATTATCAAATAAGAATTAATACAAAATATTATCTATATCAAAGAGTAGTCCTTTAATAAAGTTATTTTATATCTTAAATAAAAGTAATGGGATAGACTTTGGAGAGAGAGAGAGAAAATTTGTTTTTAAAAAAACTTACTGTAACTATGTATCAACAATTTTTAGCAAATCGCTTTATATGTGTAAACTGATTAATGTAAGAAAATAAGTGTTAGAAATTCTTTATGTGTAAAAATCTTAGCGTTTGTAAATGCCTCATTTATTTTAAATATAAAACACTTTTTAAAACTTATAGATTTTATCAACAAGGTGCTTAATTTCTAAGAAAGAACCTTTCGTAACTTATGCGCCATCGACGAGCAAATAACGAAAGATCCAGGTATACTCGGTAAGAAGAAGGTAATAGCACGATTATCTTCCGTCGTGTTTCTAGATGCTATATTACCGACTTAAAGTGTGAATCATTGATTTTATTATATCCAATGTTATCATCACAACATTGTTCGTGCAAAAAATATTTATTAATATTTCCTAAATTACTTTTCAAATGAATAAAATATACTATAAATACCTTTTTTTTATAATTCTATTAATTGTAAAAAAAAAAAAATTCACAAAATTGTATTATATAAGATTGATTATTACACACACTTGCGTATAATATACATTGTAATTATTAGACTATATTATATTACATTAAACATTGTATTGTAGTTGTGCTTATTTGTGCCTACTTGAAGAAAATCATTATTTTGTATGAATTTTCTTGTTTTTATTACTTTTATTTGCAAATACAAAAATTGTACGAATAATATTGTTTTACACAATGAAACAGATCAAATGTTATAAAGTTTGACATCCCAAATTTTGGTGGGTGTGCTTATCATTTTACATATTTGGAACGACATCCGATTTGATTGTGCTGTTTGATAAGTTTGATCTTATTACGCGTAATATCAAATATTCTGCTCGATTATAATTGTTAACGATTGGTTTCGGTTTGCTTACATTTATATATAAAGTCCTAGATCTTAATCTTCGTTAATTTGTCAAAGCGATGCCAAATAAAAGCAAATTAGGAAAGCATTGTTTAGAATATAGATCTCGTTCTGTTTGCCGCGTTGCGTGTCACATATAATGCATATGCCTAATTTAATTTGTTTATACCCGAAGTATGTTGATATCTACACATGATAAGTGTTACTCTTCCTGTGTTCCTTTTCTTTTTATTAATTATAAAAATATCACATAGTTAATATAAAAATTAAAATAATTTATAAATAATTATTACATTTTTTGTAACTTTTTAAGAAAAATTATAGCTCTCTAACTTTTTGTTTTATGTATATTAATAATGATATTTTATTTTGAGATAATTATTAATTACCATAATAGTATATGATACTAAAAACTGTTTTAGTATTTCTATGTAAAGAACTATTCTCCTACAATACAAAAAAATTATATATATATGGCAATTATGATTGTACAACTACATCGGTTTTTTTCTCTAGTTTTATCTCGAGTTTTGGAAGATAATGATCTGCTGATCATGCAATCTCTGTAGTGAAACCTTAAATACTTTATCGTACTACACATCGGTTTGAAAACTTGGGGGCTTCATTCACATCATGAAGTCATATCAATCGATACTTTGAATACGCAATCTAGAAGCATGCGCTTGTCGAAATAAAGCGGTTGAAAACTTATCGCTTTGTCATTATTATATTAATTATGTATATCGAACGTTCGGATATTTCATACAAAGCAAATAATATACATATGCAAATAAATATACATATGTATTATGATATAATAATTTTGTAGCAAATATTAACTCTTCGAGTTATTTAAAAAAGTAATTTTTAGTTAAAAAGATAACTATTAAAAAAATTATTAATATAGTTGGAAATTAAAAAATGTCATATATATTCTATAATCCTTCAATTGCCAATTACAATCCAAAGGTGATTTTTATCGGCGAATTGAGGTAATCTGTCTAAAAAATTAGAATGACAATATTTAATGCTCTTATTTTATTATACTTATCGTGGAATCAAAGATATATTGATTAAATACGTGGTACAAGAACAAAACAGATATAACTTTGTTGATATATGTGTTGAATGTATTATAAATTAAATTTGTGTGTCATGTATAATATAAAATGTTCCAAAAATAATTTTGTAAATTTACATATGCTAGTATATAGTATGTAATTATTCTATTACATAATATATTACATAGCACAATTAATTTATGATGTAAAACAGAATTTATAAAATAATTTTATTTTATAGAATAGAAAATGCCTATAAAACCTTTTATAGATTATTTTGTAGATTTGGTTTTTTGATCTCTTTATACTTTCGAATATGTAATATAATCTTACGTACTAGTAAGATTTTTAGTATTTGTATATATATATACAGAAATATGTTCTTTCTGAGATATTACATATAAAGGCGTCTACCGATTTCTTGTGATACTTGGAACATTTTTAAGATCGTACAAAAAAAAAACTTTTATATTTATTGCAGTAAGTAGAATCTCTTGGTGCAATAAATTAACTTTAGAGGAATACTAAGTAATAGATGGCAGGATTTCTTCGTTTCTGGTTTTCTTGTTACGCTTGCGCTATCAGAGGAATCGTACGCGGAGTGCGCGGCTGTATAAAAGCAGCCACTTGTTGAACGACACGCATTCCGCCGATTCGCTTCCGTCGCGGATATATTCTGCTCGAAGACGAAGAAGGAAGGCATCCGACAGGTGATCACGACGGTATTTCCTGTATTGTGCTACTTCAAGTCACGTTTCTAGCTCAATTCGTCGACGAATAATTGACGTGGGACTTTCGATCAGGTCAGTCGATCACAAATAAACTAAATTAACACATGTTAAAGAATAGGCTGATTTCGTGTGCTCTCTAAATGCAAATCGTCGCAAAAACGCTTTTGTAGTGCAGTAGAATCCTTATTATTCAAATTATTAATATTATATATTAATTATTAAAGAAAACATTTTCGCGAAAAAAAATTACCCTTCAAGTAAAAAAAGTTTACATTACAAATATATTAAACAAAGAGCAAACTAATAAAAAGCCGAGCGCAAGCTCATGAACGCAAAAATAAAAATAAAGATAATTTTAGGAAATTAATTGGTCTATTTAATAAATTTAATAAATTTATATATATTTGAAGATTCTATATAGAGCAAAAAAAAAATAGAAATTATAACAATAATTTACCATATAATAACAAAATTATAATTTCCTATATAAAATTTCACAAATGTCATTGCACGTGGAAAACAGAAGTTTATCTGAAAGTAAAAGTTTTTTCCTCGTTATAATATACCCGCCTTTTCTTAAGAAGCAGTAGAAAAAAAGAAAAATAAGAAATATATAAATAATATAAATATTTTTAATTAAAATGAGAGAGATAATTTTGTAATGTATATACAGAATTGAGAATAACAAGAATTAACCTACGGCAAACTTTGTTGCATTTTTGTTAATATAAATATAGATTAAATAATATGCTTGTGAGAAAATAAGAATTTTTACTTAAAACTTATTAAATAGAGAAGATGCAATATTTCTTCAATGCACTTCTCTTTCTCTGTCTGTCTGTCTGTCTGTCTCTCCCTCTCTCTCGCTCTACAACATGGAGATATGTTGATTTAGATGAAATAATATCTTGATTAATTTGACTAACACTAATAAGTAATAACCAACATTGTAGTTGTGTATAATCTTTACTTAAAAAATTATATCAACTGTTTGATGAAATGTATAAAATGTAAAATATATTTGTAGCATTTGTTAAATTTGTTTATGTGGTCGTCGAAAGAATATCAATCCATGTGATCTACATAAAGATGATATGACTGAATTTTTGATGATATATGTAAATGCAACATTGGATAATTAATTGCGACGATTTGAGAGATCATTTCGATGAGATAACCGATGTATTAATCGCCAAAAAGAAAAATATACTTTGTATGTGTAATTAAATATTAAATATTTATGTTTGGCAAAATATCATTATTATTTAAAGCAACATAACATATCTTTTTTAACACTTAATTTGTTTTTGTCATGAGTAAAATAAGTTTGATTATCTAAAAGTTTTAAATGTTAAACTCTAAAAAAAGTTTTTTCTAACAATGAATAAAATGCATGTTTGCAATTAACAATTAATTTAATTATTTTAATACTTAGCTTATTTTAGATGGTGGTTGTACAGCGACATACTTATTATCATGCCACAAGTTCGCTGTGCTAACATATATTTAAAATTTATTTTCCACAATTTATTAAAAATATATTTTTTTAATTAACGAATAAAGGCTCTAATAAATATATCATACGATAGAAATCAAAGGCAATCAAGAGCCAGCGCGGTAATTTGTGCGCATATGTTTTATTACAATCAAATTACATTGATATTTTGACTACGTGATAGACAAAATCACAAAAAGCGTACGTTTCGGTCCCTTTTTTTGGACCATCCTCAGCGCAATTACAAAGTATATGGAATATATTATATCAAAAGTGACAATAATAATACGCGGAACAAGAGTGAGTCACCCATGTTGTCAGATGGTAAATGTTATATAATGTAATTTCGAGACAGAAAGAGA
>NW_021853600.1:1063007-1076691 GCF_003651465.1 Formica exsecta | reverse complement strand
GTTTGATGAAATGTATAAAATGTAAAATATATTTGTAGCATTTGTTAAATTTGTTTATGTGGTCGTCGAAAGAATATCAATCCATGTGATCTACATAAAGATGATATGACTGAATTTTTGATGATATATGTAAATGCAACATTGGATAATTAATTGCGACGATTTGAGAGATCATTTCGATGAGATAACCGATGTATTAATCGCCAAAAAGAAAAATATACTTTGTATGTGTAATTAAATATTAAATATTTATGTTTGGCAAAATATCATTATTATTTAAAGCAACATAACATATCTTTTTTAACACTTAATTTGTTTTTGTCATGAGTAAAATAAGTTTGATTATCTAAAAGTTTTAAATGTTAAACTCTAAAAAAAGTTTTTTCTAACAATGAATAAAATGCATGTTTGCAATTAACAATTAATTTAATTATTTTAATACTTAGCTTATTTTAGATGGTGGTTGTACAGCGACATACTTATTATCATGCCACAAGTTCGCTGTGCTAACATATATTTAAAATTTATTTTCCACAATTTATTAAAAATATATTTTTTTAATTAACGAATAAAGGCTCTAATAAATATATCATACGATAGAAATCAAAGGCAATCAAGAGCCAGCGCGGTAATTTGTGCGCATATGTTTTATTACAATCAAATTACATTGATATTTTGACTACGTGATAGACAAAATTACAAAAAGCGTACGTTTTGGTCCCTTGTTAGCGCAATTACAAAGTATATGGAATATATTATATCAAAAGTGACAATAATAATACGCGGAACAAGAGTGAGTCACCCATGTTGTCAGATGGTAAATGTTATGTAATGTAATTTCGAGACAGATAAGATATACAGAAGGCCTTCTGTACAACATGGCTCACTTAAATACGGTATAATTATATTGCTAGTTATTTTTTAATGTAGTATATTTAATCGGACAGTCTCTTTCTGTCTCGAAATTACATTACATAACACACATTTACTATCTGACAAAATGGGTGACTCACTCTTGTTCCGCGTATTATTATTGTCACTTTTGATATAATATATTCCATATACTTTGTAATTGCGCTAACAAGGGACCAAAACGTACGCTTTTTGTAATTTTGTCTATCACGTAGTCAAAATATCAATGTAATTTGATTGTAATAAAACATATGCGCACAAATTACCGCGCTGGCTCTTGATTGCCTTTTATTTCCTTCGTATGATATATTTTTTTGTTAAATGTTAAAGATCGCATATTAATACGAAGATAATTGATTCGCTTGTGCGTATATTCGCGAAATATGATAATTTGACATTAAATTACTCGATAATCGCCAAAGCGATTTGATAGTACCGCTGGCCTAACTGGCACTTACTGGCATTTTCCGCGTTGGATCGCGAATCATTGGAGAAGAATCCGCGGGCGGTCGACGGCGTTGCGGATAAATCCCTCGGCAAACCACGCTGCGATGGTGAAAGCTACGGGAAATTACAAAAGTCGGAAGCGGAAACAGAGGAAGGACGAGCTTTTAATATCGCCGGGCGTCATTCTGGCTTTAGATCCTCGCTGTTGCTTGCGACCGGTTCGATTTTCCATTGCACGCTCGTCTCGCAATTCTTTCCACATCTACGAGGTGGATCGTCTTGTCAAAGGCGCGATCTCGATCTATCTGTAGTCAGAAAACCATTTTTTCAACTTATTCAACGAAATTCGTTCAATGCATTTAATAAACGAAGAATCTGGGATGATCTGAATCATGACGAGTTATTTTTGAACAAGAGAAGAACGAGAAACATGAAAAATTCAATAATACAAATTGCAAGTTGTGTTTATAATATTCTTACTTATTTTTTTTTCCTGAGAATATACTCTAAACATTATTACCAATTTATCATAATGATTAAAGAATGGAAAAATAAGAAATGAAAAGTGAAAATAATTCTTATATTATAAAATCATAAAAAGATTTATTTATAATAATCGAAATTTGCGGAGTTATTTTGAGTCGCTAAATCAAATAGAACGATTCTATCTTTTCTATGTGTGCAAATCTTCTTTTGTAATATTGTTTTAGTAAAAGGGAAAATTGCATAGTGCACGTGTTGCTCAGTATTGGATATTTTTCATTGTAGTTATTAAATGGCAGATGGTCTTATAATGGTCATTAGATAAAGTTTTATTTGTGAGTATTACCCTTGCATCTTCTAAGAGATTTAAACTCAGTTAATCAAAAATATAATTAGTGTATATAATTGTTCTTATTGTTGCATAACTGTTGCTTTTAAATATAAAATAAGAATTATTAAATTATTATTTGCCATAATTTTTACTGCAAAAGAATCATTAAAAATAAGTTTCAAATTGTATTGTGCCAATGTTATTAAAATTATTTTGCGATAGAGATGGTAAACAAAGATATGTTAGATGTAAGTAAAATGCATCCGCATAATGATATTAATGATTTCAGTTATATATAAAATATTATCTTTTTGTGTGTGTGTGGACGATTTTTTTATATGTATGTATGTGTGTGTGTGTGAGTGCGTATAAATTACAAATAAAAAATAAATTATAAATTTTGACAAATACGGAAGAAAAGTTTGAATTCTTGATTTTATTTTTTAAAGATTTATCATGTTTCTCGTGCATTCTTAAAAAATTTTTAAAAATTCTTTAATTTTTTATTAATTATTAATTCTGCAGGAATTGTTTAATCTTAAGTAAATATAAAAGAAAAAAATATAAGAGAAAAAAAGGGAGAGAAAGAAAAAGAGAGCGAATTTAAAAAATAATTTGTTCATAAATAATCTGTTCAGAAATATTTTACACAGTGAGAAAAGCTTTACTAATAATGTAATAACAAAATGTAAAAAATGTAATAACATGAGAGTTGTGTGTGTGACGTAATATTTACGATATAAATTTTCTATTATATCTTGCTCTATTTATCAAAAATACGATTTTGAATATTCTTTAGCAAAATAAGTGTACAAAAAATTAATTTGGTTTTTGGCATTAAAATGAGTTGATAACTTATTTGATTATAAATAAACCGTAAGAAGATTTGTGCATATCAATATATAATCGACGATAAAATTTCTCGAGTTTATTTATGTGCGAATACGAACTGCCAAATAGTGGATACTGGTGGTAATCAAAAGTAGAATTTTGTGTTTTTTAAAACAAGAAGTAATTATTTACAAACTCATAATGCTATCTCATTTATCTTTATATCTGTTTTATACAATTAGATGATTATAAATTTAGAAAAACCAACACAAGAGCTAATAACACGATGAATAAATAAATTAAATAGATTGAAAAACTGTAATAATTATATATGATAAAAAGTTATTTTACCTTATTTAGAATACGTTTCTCTAGTATTAGTACAACAAGTAGCACAAACAGCTAATGACTGAAACAATTTGTGTAGATCTTGTTTTAGTATAACTTGTAGGAAATTTGTGTGTCACGATCTTCTGCAGATTTCGAATATCAATGAAAAATCTTCCTTTTAGCGACAATTTTAATTTCTGAAATAACAAGTATCGCAAGAAGTTAAATTGAGAGAATAAGCAAGTAGACGTATTTGTTTTCAAGCGAGTAATTGAAATTGTCAAAGATGTATAGGATGTGTATTAAACTTTAAGTAAAATCTATGATCGTATTTGAGGATTATATGCGTCACTGTTGTATTGACGAAGACCTGATGACGACCGATCTAGGTTCTAGGCCGTGACGAAATCTTAAGAAGCTCGACACACATATGACGCTACCTGGATCGATGATGAATCCGTAGAAATTAACTCGCATCGCGAATTTTCGTACTATGTCAACGTCGTTCGTCCTCCTGTAATCGCGCGTCGGCGATGCCCGTGTAAAAATCTCGCGAGTAAATTCCACAGATTTTCGTCGGGTAATTAAAAAATTGTTTCCATTGATTTCAAGTTGCAAGTCTTGATTAATTTTCTTATCAGCTTTGAGCTGAAGAGCGCCCGGCGGATATAGATCAGTGTGTGGGAATTTTTGTGATCCGATCTGATAAGAAATTATCACATGTAACCAATAAGGTATGGTTAATATAAATCAATGATAAATTGTAAATGACGTAAAAAAATATCACATAAAATAATATACAATTTTAGTAATTAATGATTTCAGTTATATATAAAATATTATCTTTTTGTGTGTGTGTGGACGATTTTTTTATATGTATGTATGTGTGTGTGTGTGAGTGCGTATAAATTACAAATAAAAAATAAATTATAAATTTTGACAAATACGGAAGAAAAGTTTGAATTCTTGATTTTATTTTTTAAAGATTTATCATGTTTCTCGTGCATTCTTAAAAAATTTTTAAAAATTCTTTAATTTTTTATTAATTATTAATTCTGCAGGAATTGTTTAATCTTAAGTAAATATAAAAGAAAAAAATATAAGAGAAAAAAAGGGAGAGAAAGAAAAAGAGAGCGAATTTAAAAAATAATTTGTTCATAAATAATCTGTTCAGAAATATTTTACACAGTGAGAAAAGCTTTACTAATAATGTAATAACAAAATGTAAAAAATGTAATAACATGAGAGTTGTGTGTGTGGCGTAATATTTACGATATAAATTCTTTGTTAAATCTTGCTCTATTTATCAAAAATAAGATTTTGAATACGAAGATCCTTTAGCAAAATAAATGTACAAAAAATTAATTTGGTTTTTGGCATTAAAATGAGTTAATAACTTATTTGATTATAAATAAACCGTAAGAAGATTTGTGCATATCAATATATAATCGACGATAAAATTTCTCGAGTTTATTTATGTGCGAATACGAACTGCCAAATAGTGGATACTGGTGGTAATCAAAAGTAGAATTTTGTGTTTTTTAAAACAAGAAGAAATTATTTACAAACTCATAATGCTATCTCATTTATCTTTATATCTGTTTTATACAATTAGATAATTATAAATTTAGAAAAACCAACACAAGAGCTAATAACACGATGAATAAATAAATTAAATAGATTGAAAAACTGTAATAATTATATATGATAAAAAGTTATTTTACCTTATTTAGAATACGTTTCTCTAGTATTAGTACAACAAGTAGCACAAACAGCTAATGACTGAAACAATTTGTGTAGATCTTGTTTTAGTATAACTTGTAGGAAATTTGTGTGTCACGATCTTCTGCAGATTTCGAATATCAATGAAAAATCTTCCTTTTAGCGACAATTTTAATTTCTGAAATAACAAGTATCGCAAGAAGTTAAATTGAGAGAATAAGCAAGTAGACGTATTTGTTTTCAAGCGAGTAATTGAAATTGTCAAAGATGTATAGGATGTGTATTAAACTTTAAGTAAAATCTATGATCGTATTTGAGGATTATATGCGTCACTGTTGTATTGACGAAGACCTGATGACGACCGATCTAGGTTCTAGGCCGTGACGAAATCTTAAGAAGCTCGACACACATATGACGCTACCTGGATCGATGATGAATCCGTAGAAATTAACTCGCATCGCGAATTTTCGTACTATGTCAACGTCGTTCGTCCTCCTGTAATCGCGCGTCGGCGATGCCCGTGTAAAAATCTCGCGAGTAAATTCCACAGATTTTCGTCGGGTAATTAAAAAATTGTTTCCATTGATTTCAAGTTGCAAGTCTTGATTAATTTTCTTATCAGCTTTGAGCTGAAGAGCGCCCGGCGGATATAGATCAGTGTGTGGGAATTTTTGTGATCCGATCTGATAAGAAATTATCACATGTAACCGATAAGGTATGGTTAATAAATCAATGATAAATTGTAAATGACGTAAAAAAATATCACATAAAATAATATACAATTTTAGTATAAAAATTATTAATTTTTATGTTATATATTTTATTATAAAAATTTTTTGTAGTTATGTATGTCGCTATCTTTGTACTATACGTAGCAATATTTTTCTATGAAAATATTACTTCTGACATTTAGCGCTTACAATTTTTTCTGAGGGGTAGGGAGTTCTTTGTTTGCGCATTTTCTCGATTATTATTGTCAATCAATTGCAACATAAAAGATCTTTGCAACATAAAAAGTCTTTGTTATCTATATAAACCAAGAAATTGTTTAATACAATATTTATATTGAAATATATGAATCTCTAGGATTTTTTAACAATTCTAAGTGTTTTATATCATCTGTTGCAGATAGAATGAATTTGGAGGAGTACCGCAGACATGGTAAGTAAATATACATACAATGAACATGACATTAAAAATAATAAAAATTTGTGAGATTATTATTATTCGAATTTATCTATCAGCGAATATTCATATAAACTGACATTTAATTATATAAATCCACTTAGATATTAAGAGAAAAACAAATTAAAGTGATATATGTGATAATATTTCGCAAAAATTTAAAAATTAAAAGATTTAATTGTTAATATAGATCAGTGTAAATCAGAATCAAAGTCACGTGTTAGAATCTGCCGCGATGAATAAATCCAGCAATTTCAGAGCAATGATTACACGACATTCAAACAGCATCAAATAAATAGAGATCACTGGTAGAATTGGTAGAGGCTTTATAGGTGCGATATTGTTTCCAATACAACATAGTGACGTTACAATCTAAATCTTCCGCTTCGGAACTACGAGACTTGGCGTGGACTCGCTTTTCTTCCGCGATTTCAATCTCAGTCGATCGTTCTGTTCATCGGTCCCGCTAAATTAAGCTGACAATATAAAATACATATATCACTTTATACTACAATACAAGATTATCCGTTTATCGATAATTGTTAGTAATAACAATAAATACAATAAATTATTTTTTTGAAATACTTATAAACATGTTTGAATAGAGTAAATTAATAAATAAATGAACATAAATTAAAGTAAATAAATGGATAGAGAAAATAACTAAAGAACTATTCTGAAACTTGTTCTCATTTATCAGAGTGCATTTCAGCAATACAGCTCTTGTTTAAAATGCTATATATTAGAAAGAACAATTACGTACAATTACTTTTCCAAATACGTTTTTCAAACAAGGAATTCCGATTGTGCGAAATAATGTCACCTTTGAAAAATCTGGACTTTTCTTTGGCACAGAATAGCTTCTTGATACCTCAATGTATCTTTTGTTTCTGTTTGATTGCATTCAGCTACGAGATAATGACAAATACGTTAAATTTTAAGCGAAGAGGATTCGCAAACTCAATTTCTGCAGTTTACTTACAATGCTTACCACTACAATTTTAAATTCTAGTACATGTTCGTATTTTTCGGTTTAGAAAATTTTTAATAAATGACAATTGATGGCAATTATGAAAGAATATGTCTTCTGCAGTATTTCCATATCGGCAAAAATCGTAAATATTTGAAAATTTTATAGGAAAGGAAATGGTAGATTACATCGCCGATTACCTGGAAAATATCCGTTATCGACGCGTTTATCCAGCAGTTTCGCCGGGATATTTGAGAAATGTCCTGCCGGCGTCGGCTCCAGTAGACGGCGAGTCTTGGGAAGACATATTCGCCGATGTTGAAAAATGCATCATGCCGGGCGTAACGCATTGGCAGAGTCCGCACATGCATGCCTACTTTCCGGCTCTGAATTCACCTGCCAGTTTGTTGGGCG
Source organism: Formica exsecta (assembly GCF_003651465.1). Lineage (NCBI taxonomy): Eukaryota > Metazoa > Arthropoda > Insecta > Hymenoptera > Formicidae > Formica > Formica exsecta. The sequence continues at coordinate 1,069,066 of NW_021853600.1, read as the reverse complement.
ACATGCTGGCCGATGCAATAAACTGTCTGGGTTTCACGTGGGTAAGCACAATATTGTGTATACCTGTTTTTTCATATATAATATGTAAAATAATCAATATATTAAGGGGGCATATCCGTTTGAAACCTCGAAAAATGAATACATTTTCTAGATTTTTTTGCAGCGCAACGACTTGATAAAAATTTTTAATTTTTTTACGATATTAATACAATATTATTAACTACTTAAATAAAAATTTTCAGTTTAAAAAAATTTTTTTGGGAAGTTATGGGAATATTTGCGGAGCTCCTCCAAATTTTAGGTGGCTGCACGGTGTGCATGAAAACGTTCGTAGATCATATCTGAAATCAAAATTCCAAGTTTTTTCTTATTAAACATTGTAATAGCTATCTGCTATCCAAGCGTTTCTTCAAAATTTTAAAAAATAAAAAAATAGCGGCGTGCTGAAAAATAATTTCGATTTTTTGGAAAAAAGTCCATCTTTTTTTTTTTATAACAAAAAAATGGGGAATCGGATTAAAAAGAGGCTTCGTTGGCAGATGCGGAATCTTATTAGAAACTCATATGTAAAATTTGAAGTCAATCCGTCGAACGTAGCTCGAGTTTTCATGCACACCGTGCATGAAAACATAAATCTGCAAATATTCGCATAACTTAAAAAAAAAAAATTTTTTAGGCTGAAAATTTTTATTTAAGTAGTTAATAATATTGTACTAATATTGTAAAAAAATTAAAAATTTTTATCAAGTCGTTGCGCTGCAAAAAAATCTAAAAATATGTACTCATTTTTCGAGGTTTCAAACAGGTATGCCCCCTTAACATAATTGCTTTCGTTATTTCGCAATAATCGTATGTCGAATCCTTTTAAATTAATGAAGAGACCGATTAATATTTTCTTAAAATATGTTCTTTTATTTCTAGTTAGGATCTAAAATAATTTAAGATTTTTTACAATTTGCAAAATATGGGATACTTAACAAAACATTATGAGACTTAAAATACATGTTTATGTCTTTTATATAATTGTTTAAAGTTTATCTCACATATAATATATTAATGTGTTTTAATTATTTAATTAATAACATAGGGAGTAATTGCGCATGCGAATTAATATATCAAAATAATCTATATCAACAAGTCTTGAAAAAATTAATCGCCTTGATGCGATATGATTTAAATTTGATAAGATTGTTTATGTAGGCTTCCAGTCCGGCGTGTACCGAGTTAGAAACAATCGTCATGAATTGGTTAGGCAAAATGATTGGATTGCCTGAAGATTTCCTGCATCGACCCGGCGGTTCTGGTGGCGGCGTCATTCAAACGACGGCGTCAGAAGCGACGCTAGTGTGCTTACTTGCAGCCAGAACCAGAGCTATCAGGGACGTGCAGGAGAACGAGCCAGATCTTTTGGCGACGGAGATCAACTCGCGACTAGTTGCATACTGCTCAGATCAGGTCTGTAGTCGCAGCTTCTGATTGAGTATAAGAAATTTAGAAACGTATCTAAAAGATGAAGTAAGAGAGTGTAAATTCTTCTGACGTTTTATTTGAACGTATGCGACGGTTGGGAACAATACGTAAAAATAACGAGAAAAGAAATAATAAACATTTTAATAGCAGGGAGAATAATAAATACTGCACATTGCGATGAATAGAAATCTCAAGGCGTTCCTTCGAGAGCTTTTTAAAATGCACTTAGATATATTACATGGATAAATGAAGATGTATACTATTCGCGTATTGGAATAAGTTTCTCATCGAATATTAAAACATTTTGTTATTGTCTTTGATGGATATGTGAAATAAATGGTGTTTATTTTTTCAATAAGTGTTTTCGCATTTAAATTTTTTTTAAATTATTAACATTTTTAAAAACGTTAAATTAAAAATATTATATTTGAGTTAGCTCTTATAAAGATCAGTAAGATAACTTTAAAATTCGATTTATGAGAAGAGTTAAAGTTTTTAGAGCTTGCGTAAAGTAACAAATTGAATATTTTTTTTAAAAACAAAAGATTTAATAATTAGAAGACGTTTACTTTATTATAAATTATTTTGTATGTTTATTGTTATTCGTTCGATAGGCACATTCGAGCGTGGAAAAAGCTGGACTTATAGGACTGGTTCAAATGCGATATATCGAATCCGATAGTGAGTTCAGCATGAGAGGGGATGCTTTACTTGAAGCGTTAACGCGTGATCGAGCTGAGGGATTGCTTCCTTTTTTCGTAAGTTTTTATAAATGGTCTATTTTCGCTAAATATAAGTTTCTGATATATATATTTAACGCATGTTTGCATCCAAACAATTTGCTGAATACGTTTGGTACAATCCACTTATTAATTATCATCGAATATATAATTTTATTTTTCTTGTGATTTTCGAATTATTGAGATTTTGATACATATAATAATAATAATAATAATAATAATTTATTTATTTATTTTTACCCTTATATTAAATAATTGTACTGTATTTATTCTTTATTCTCTCCTTCTTTTTTCTATATTTTCTCTATATTAAAAGCATAAGACATCTTCTATTAGTTTATTGTTTTATAATTTTATTTTATTATCTGTATAATAAATATAATTCTCTATCACATATTTTTTTTGTAAGAGTTTAATTATTTATTTTACTATGCAACTTTCTTATTAAAAATTTATTAGAGCAGCCTAGAGCAGATCGCAACATACCAGATTCTAATAATAACACAGGAACAACTAAATCCGCGATTACTAATGTTGCGTCTCAAGCGCAAGCCTTTGTAAGCTAGTAGTACAAGTATACGTTTAGATCGGCCAGTTCGCCAATTATAGATATATCTCCTGCAGCAGACGAGCGCGGGTTTCGTGAGTCAAGCCGGCTTGACGTCGCGCTAGTTAGTCCCATAGGAATCTCCTAGTCCGATTTGAGTCTTGCGAATTTGCCCGTAATAAAAATATTTATAATCGGAATTTTTCGCAATGGAATAATATTTTTCCGGAGTTTATTTTGCCAATTATTAATTTCTCATGATGACAAGAGATGCGCGATTAACAGTCAATTCCTTTAATATCGGTTAGATATATCTACCTAGATTCTGCCATGGGAAATAGACAAAGAAACAATAATAATACGATTAAAATTAACAAACGTTAAAATTAACCAAAGAAATAAACATTGAAACAAACTGTAGGTTACTATGTTAAATTTATTATATATGTATATATATCTTAGTTACACATATATATCATATATATTTATATGTTATAACATATGTTAATATTAACATATGTTAATATATAACATTATATACTACGTTTAATTAAAATTGAGTTTTTTATGGAATAACGACCTTAGTTCGCGTTTTACTTGTGAACGTATTTAATATCTAATATCTATACACAAACATTTTTTTTATTTTTTTATTTTTTATTAATATTATATATGTATATTTAGGGGTCGTATTATTTTGAAAAATACATTTTTGAAGTTATTATGAGAAGTTTTAGAAATTTTAGAATAAATTGGACCTCTATGATACAAAAAAGAGAAATAATTTATTATTATAATTAATTATTTAAAAAAATGTCTTTTTCTGCACATAATGTACATGAAACAACTTTGCATAGGTATGCGCAACTTTAGGCACAACTGGTGCATGCTCTTTCGATAATCTGAAAGAAATCGGACCAATATGTGAGTATCAAATTTACTTACAGTGTCAACTATATTTATTATATAGTTTATTTTTTTGTACAAATGTGATTTTTTAAAGAATGTGTTATGATAATTTTTAAATATTTTATGCTATTATTATAGGTCAACAAAACGGCTTATGGTTACATGTCGATGCTGCCTACGCGGGTAGCGCTTTTGTGTGTCCTGAATTTCGCGGTTGGCTTCAAGGTGTGGAACTTACCGATTCCATTGCCTTCAATCCAAGCAAGTGGCTCATGGTCCATTTCGATTGCACAGCCATGTGGTATGAGCCATGTCATAATGTATTTATCTTATCTGTGAATTATAAAAAAGAAAAGTGTTATAAAAACAAAATAATTTTCTTGATCGATTTCTAGCAGTAATAGTCTGAATATTCGCATAATAAATTTGATTCAAATAATTATATTTTTATCTTTAATTTATAAAGAAAATGATTACAATATGTCAAAACTTGCACTTGTACTTTTTACAATGTATATCATTAATTGATTACACGTGATAAAATTTAAGAAAGTAAGCCACTAGTGCTTTGAGAGATTATCTATCATTTTTCGATTCTCGTTTTATTAATTGAATTGCGGAGGTACGGTCATCTTTTTCTGTTCCTTCCGCAATTTCCTTTCGAGGCTATTCCAACGATCGAACGCAGTTCACAATCTTTCGGAATATTATTTGAATTGCGTTTAAAGCCGATAGCTTCAAATCACGAATTAATAATATTTTTTATCATTTCGTATTGCGACATATTTATATGATTATGGTTTTTTTTATGTATGTAGAGTTATTCAGTTAAACAGAAGTTATGCAAAAAGCTTACTTTATTACAGTAGATTATAAAAAATGCAAATGCAAGTTTTGGTAATGATTAAATTCGCAAAATGTAAAACGTGATTGCAAATAACTATAAGATGATTACATCTGACAAATACGTTCAAAAATATTTCCAATTCAGAATCTGTATCAATGATGAATGTTACGATAGTCAAAAATAATGGTAAATCTTTTAAAAAAAATTATTATTATTATGTTTTTTTTTTGTAAATAACGTGAGCGTTAATTTCGCGTGTAATTGAATAAAATATAATCTAGAAAACGTAAGCAAAGAGGATTGCGAGTTAAAAGAAACACATTTTATATTGACCATTATGTAACAAACATATATAAATTGTTAAAGAGAAGATTAAATATTAATTTCTCTTTGACGTACATTTTTATTTTCAGGGTAAAGAATAGTCAGGCGCTGCACAGAACTTTTAATGTGGATCCGTTGTATTTGAAACATGAAAATTCAGGTAGTTTTATAATTTAATAAATTCTATTAATACAGAGAAAATAGTTATATGAATAACTAGATATTTCTGTTTTAAATTTTTTATATTATTTATAATTGATTCTTACGGATATACATAAAGTTTTTGTATTATATGTAAATATTTTAAAAACATATTGATATTATTAAATATCTTTATCTTTTTATGAATATTAAATTAATTACGTTTATTAATAATAAAAATTAAATTATAAAACAAAATTTTTCTTTTAATAGGTCTTGCTATTGATTATATGGTAATTAGAAAATAAAAGAAAATTAATAAGAATTTTACTTATACACTATACATATAATAAATTATTTTTTGACATTATATACTTTATTTTTAAAAGAAAAAATATACATATGTGTAAGTTTTTAATCGATACTTACTCTTTATTTCAATGTTAATTTTAGCATTGGCAGATTCCTCTATCTAAGAGATTTAGGGCTCTGAAACTGTGGTTCGTTATCAGAAATTACGGAATTACGGGCCTGCAAAAACATATACGAGAGGTAAATAATATAAAATAAATATATATATTTTTTTATTAAGAAATTAAACCTAATTAAAAATGTATAAAAAGTCAAAAAAATTAGCGTTCTTTTTTAATTTTTTACGTAAAAATTAAATGCATATAATATAAATTTAAAAATTAAATTCAAAGGGTGTGAGGTTAGCACAAAAATTTGAAGCTCTAGTCTTCGCCGATGCCCGTTTCGAAATTCCTGCTCCAAGACATCTTGGCTTGGTGGTCTTCCGTCTTCGTGGCGAAAACACTTTGACTGAACGTTTACTAAAGAAGCTTAATTCGCGAGGTCGATTACATTGCGTACCAGCCGCCTTGCATGGGAAATACGTTATCAGGTTTACAGTTACTTCGACAAAGTACGTCTCTGTATCTTTTAATATAAATATATTAAATTAAATACTAAAATTAAACTATTCAAAATTTAAGTATTTTTCGAATCGATGGTATTTTTAAATATATTTTATATATATATATATATATATATATATATATATATATATATTACTTTTATA
>NW_021853600.1:1036084-1062880 GCF_003651465.1 Formica exsecta | reverse complement strand
TATATATATATATATCTTAATGCTTGCGCACGTTTTTATCGTAACATACTTATAAGTAAAAATTTATTCTTTTAGCACGACAAATCAAGACATTGTAAGAGATTGGGCAGAAATACGAAATACCGCGAATGAGATTTTGGGTGATACTTCTGAATCACCTGTACGAGCCAGAGTTCCTCTCGCAGGTAATAACGAGTCGGAATACCTTCAAACAACTTGACAGGCAAAAATCTTTAATAACAATAATTTTAAATTGTTTTTTTTTTTAAAAGAAATTTCCAGTAAAATAAAGTAGAGATATAAATAGAGATATAAATCATGAATCGACACATAAAATAAATGTGCATGTTAAAAAGATTTTGCATTATATTATGTCTGTTTAATATATAACAAATTAAAATTATTTCCTATATAAAAATGAGTTGTAAACAATCTTTTTGTAATAAATATAAAGTTGATTTTAATGATTTGAAGATACGAGACAGAAGAATGAAAATTTCGGATCGAGCTTATTATTGGCTAATTCGCCGATGTCACCGAAAATCGTGAACGGTAGTTTTGCCGCCATATATGACACGGCCGATGTATTTGAAGAATGCATGAAAACTTTTGGGAAGATTAACCTCGAGGCGAGGGATAGTCCAGGTAAATACCTCATATATTGTGTGATTCGAAATGAATTGTTATACTATATTCATTAGAGAAATGTTTTAATATGTGTGTAAAAAATTTATTCACCAATACAAATTTCGAATCTACTCAGGATTACAAAAATAAGAAAATACATATATCTATTTGTAATGTGCATATTCCTTTCATAATAAAACAAAATCAATATTCTATATTTATAGACCGATATATCATCTCATGTTTGTTATTTTAGCCATGCGTCGTCGTATTCGCGGGATACTAATGTCAGGCAAACAGTTTTCTTTGGATTCTCGCATGGATCTCGTCCAGGTATACTTAAATCGCTAATTTTTATTTTTATATTTTAAGAGTACTTTGTATATATGAAATTATACTGAGTAACTACATGATGTTGTGAACATGTGTCTTCTAGGGATTCGTTTGCAGCCGTCCACTTTTGGCTTCTCCTTCCGAATTACCATTAATGAAAGAAGATGAATACACCGGGGCATACGAATCAATATCCGACGTCGATAAAATGAGCGAATCTGATAATGGTATATATGTATATTGATTACTGTAAATAGTAAAAATAAGATAATGCGTTGCAGAATCTATAATATGGTTATTACAGATAAATTACTTGTTCATAACAACTTGGCGGAATCTGATAGTTCCAAAGCATGCTATAGGAATTTGTCGAAGGCCGGTTCAAATTACGCAGTGGTAAACGGTACACTAGTCAGTATTGATGCCGAAGACAATGACAATAACCCGGTGACCATTGCTTCGGCCAACGTAGGCTTTCCCAGAAGTGAGACCATAGCTGCTATCGGTAGTCGACCTTATACAGGTGATCTAGAGCCCATTCGAGTTTTGAGAGAAAAATGGATAAAAGAGAAAGGAAATGAAGAAGATCAAGACGGCAATAAGGAGCTCTGTAAAAAATGTGGTCACTACTCTACACGTCAGTAATTAGTCCGGCATTACGTATTCTTCATACGTTAAAAAGCATACTCATTTGCACTCGAAGCCACTTTTGCGTTTGCAATTTAATAATTTAAAATTATTTTTGCAATATACATGATTCAATTATTTTGCAATATACATGATTCAATTATTTTTGCAATATACATATGATCAGTCTGATATCAAGCGGAATTAGTAATGAATAAGTTACATTAATTCGCTAAGTAAAAATCTTAAAAGTAATAGAATAACTCGTGATTAATTAGAAGATTGACTTCAAAATTATTGAAAGATTTAAAAAAATATCTATCTTAAAAATATTTACACAGTAAATTTACATATTTTACAATTTTTTGAAGGATGGAATATTTCTGAATGAGAAAGAAAAATTAAAGATTTGAAATAAATAAATACATACGCATTAATAAATTCTGTTAAAGTTATTAATTAATTAATTAATTAAAATATATAATTAAAAATTTTATTGTTTATTAAAATAACTAAATCTATAAAACTCTGTAGTGTTGTCTTTACATGAATGCATTAAAAGAATAACATATAAAAAATAAGTTTATTTTTAATATTGCTATGGTTTCTGTTACTTGTTAGAAAAACTGTAGTGATCAAGACGGCGTAGAGTGCAATATTTGTAAAAAACGTATGAAATCAAATAAACGCATAACATAACAAAATACTTAATGGTATATTGATTGTTACCCGCACTCTTTAACTCTTTTTCGTAAAATCTTAAAAATATATTATAAGTATAAAAAAAATGTGATACGCATATTTTATCATAGAAATGCATCTTTTAAAAAGTCCCTGCAAAAATATTTATAATTAACATCACATTAAAAAAGTTAATATTATATCAAAAATTAAAAAAAAAACATTAAATTTTAAGCTAGAAATAATTGTATATCTACAGAAATTAAAAAATATTTTTGTAACATTCATTTATTTATAACATTTATATATACAAATGAGAACATTTTGTTTAAGCATTTCCTCTGCTTATATCTTCTATTTACAGTATTTTACTTTATTTCAAATCTTAATTATTCCTTACTGGTAATTATTGGCATAATCATGAAAATACTAAAATGTTTAAAACGCTTTGTGTGCTGGTTCTTTAAAACAATAAATAAATTTAAATTTCGTAATATTGATCATAATAAACAATAAAATAGTGATTACAAATATGGTCGTATATGTAATTCTATGTAAAACATGAATTTATGGATTTAATGGTATAATTAAATTTATAGTTGGTTTTATCAAGGAAACTTTGATTTTATATATATATATATATATAATGTATTTTTAAATTAACTTAAAATCTGGATTGGCATTGTAATATAGCTTAATATGAGTAATATAGTTATGAAATAATCTCTAAAAGTTAATGAAAAGATAAATACATATAAGAATATTAATATTCAATGTAAATATATTGTTTAATTAATATATCTGGAATTGAGAAAATTTATTTAATTCTACATTATCCAGCAACCTCATATAACATTTTCATTGAGTTCTTTGCAAGAAATATAATATTGTAACTTTTTCAAACTGTTTGTCACACAAGTGACGATACAAAATTGAGCATAAGATATTAATGAATTATCCTTTATCTAAGAATTATTTTATATTTACTATCATTAAATTCAAAATCATGGAATATACATACATTTAACTCTTTTTTGTTAGTTTATTATATAATTAAAAAAAAAATATTTCCTCCTTTTTCTTGCAAAGCTATTTACAAATTTGCGGCAGAATACGTCGTAATAATTTAAAAGCAAGGAGATAAATATCATAAATACATTTGAATAAGAGAGAGAAGCTTTTCTTTGTTCTTCTATATAAATAAAATTTAGCTCGATTTAATTAATAGAAGTTGAGTCGATATTTTTGATGGAAATTCAATTGATGAAAAATAGATTAAAGCCTATTGATATGGTAAAACACGTTAATTATTTAACGATTTAAGAATGAGGAACACGTTTATCGTCATTTTACATTCTATCAACATAGGCGATAACAAATATATTATATATAATAATCGCCTTTTTTATTCTTATATTTAGAAATAAGATTTAACACATGTCACGACTTTGTGATATATTATAATAAAATTAAAGTTACCTCTTTCAATTATCTCTTATACATACATATATACTTATACAATTATACAATCGCACATGTATCGTATAGAAGTACAATATCATAGGAATACAACGTATTCCAAAAATTAATCCTTTAACTGTCATTTTGAGTTCACTTCTTGATTTATGCAATATTATATTTTTTTCAATTTATCATAAGACAAATAATCATTTCTAATATATAAAATTAGAAATTTAAGTCATCGAGTTAAAGGATTAAAATATTTTTTCTTATATCTATCTTCGTCCTTGCGTGTCGTTGCTAAGTTAAATAATCCACATATCGCAAATAAACTGATTTACTAGTTACATACGTGGATACTTTTCAGCTGCGAGGCCAGGTTTAGTACCGATTATTACTGGTAAGCGAGGATTTAATATCGAAATTCTCGTGTTTTCGTTGCGACTCAGATGTAAAACGAGGAAATGTGCTCTCTCGAATCGTTTGTTTTCCAACATTTATCAACTAATTTTTTAACACGATCACTATTTTTTTATGATCATGATAGAATAATAAAAAATTGCTAGTCAGAGATAACTCATTGGATTGTGAATCCAATGCAAAATTATTTCAAAATTTAATATATATATATATATATACATTTTAGCAAATATTCTGTGTATATATTTTGATTAGGATTATGATTCAGAATTTTACAAGAGAAATAATTAATAAACTAGATAATTATATTTAACTGGTCAAGCTTTAGCTTACTTCTTATTATTTTTTTATAAATTATAATCGTATATTTTATAACTTTACAATAAAGTGTGACGTGAGTAGCGACATTTTTATTATATGCAAGAAACTTGTCCCTTTTTATAGATATAAATAAGTTCTTTTTAAATATTGCGTTTAATTTTTGCTTAACTCAAAGAAACTTATTCTCATAAGAGATCAATATCAATTTATGAGATAGTTGTTGAAAAAAATCGAGTATAATTAGCACAATTCAATCCGAGCAATTTCCTCGCGGAAAGAGCGCTTATATTTGATATAAAAACAAGACGCGTTAAATTGGAAGATTAAAGGATGTTGGACGAAATAGACTGAAGAAACAGAGGAAACCCAAAGGGTTAATGGAGAGATATAAGAGCGGCATAGATCGCGATAGAAACGTGGACGGATAGCCTCGCAGCCGCGCGTGCGACAATGAACAAATGACGCGACACGAGCCGCATGGCTTGCCAAAGAAACGTCGGTCTGCTCGCCATCGGTCAAGCAAGCACCGAAGTTTATTTGGCAAGAGGCTCCGCTTTGAAAGCCTCTCTGTGAGGACATGCGCGTTCAGCTTGGCCGTGCCAGTCGCGAGCGATTTCGTCGATCGATGATTGCATTCGGCAGAGGCGACGATTGCATCATCATCGAGTGACAAACGGTGATTTAAATTGTTTGCACTCACTCTTGCACAATATTTTTTAACGGTAGAGATACCATGATTTGCATCCCGTTAAAAAATAAAGTCATTTCACCAATGCATTCCGTATTGTTGGCACAATACTAGCGAAGTGAAATTTTATATTATATGTATATAAATAATGCTGTATACAATTGATGTATACCAGACTCGAATGCCACGAGTCGACGATTCAACAGTTTTCCTTGTTAAATAGTTGAGATCCGAACGAGTGAGACTAAATTCGATTTAACAACTAAACACGATTTTTATCAGAAGCGACAGGCTCGTTAATTGCGGCACAAACGAAGCTGAAGGCCCACGTTGTGCTTTGCTTTTCGTCTGTTTTGCGTTGCATTCGTCGGGGTGGAAGGTATCGTGGGTTATTTATAGTTGTCATAGTTGTCATAACTGTTATTTATGTTAATGCTGTTATTGTTCTTGTTGTTATTGCATTCGGACAAGTCATGGATGGAAAGAAACAGCAGCGTGATTCTTTTGGATCTATATAAGCGTGGAAAAAACTTTGAATCTTTTAGATTTCATTGATCACGTATATAACTTTACGTATATTATTCAATAATGTATATGTCATAAAATTCAAGAATTGGTTGTAAAAACGCTGTTCGCTTTCGACCAGTGACTGTGGAAGTGGAATACTCGTTCACACGCAAGAATAATAACGACAGGATCATGCAGTCTCATGCAAGGTGTTACTGTACGGCTATTTGAAAGTCAAACGCCAAAGCTGTTCCCTGCATATTGGATCATAGTTAAATAAGCTGTATATAAAATATTTTATCTGAGATAGTAATGGAAACAGTTATTTAAAAATCAATTAAGTTAAAATATTTTATAAAGCATATTATATATTCTGTAGATATATATAAAAAATGTTATGAAATTGAGAAAGAGAAATATCTTTACTTAGAAGCAGAAATTTCAATTATATAGTGAGACATTTGAAAAATTTGTTTCCCTTGTGTATGTTTTGTATTCTTCATTCTTTCTTAAAAATATATGATTATATACATACATACATACACATGAGACATTCTATTAATCTATTAATCTTTATTGTGTGCAAATAGAAATTCAGATTTATGATTAAAGATATTGCGATTAAAAATAAAATTTTTCTGCGCTGACTTTCCATAATTCGTACAGTCTGGTGAACGCTACAATCCATGCACTCAACTTCATTTTCGTCTATGACGCAACTTTTCTTCTAATTGTAAGTTGAAACTTCATCACTGTATTGATTTATGCCCTTGAGTGTGCGCCCGTTTTTAGAAGATGTTTAGAAAAATTTTCGTATTGTTAGATATTTACTTTCATTTTTCAAATTTCAAAATTCTTTAAGTTCCCAAATCCTAAAAGAATTTTAAATCCAAATTTGATATTCTTAAAACAATTCTCAAATTCTTAGAATTAAAACATGAAAATTTTCACTATTTTTAAAGTTTCAAAGAGTTGAATATTAAAATTTTAATCTTTCTGTTTATTTTAATCTTTATATGTCAAAATTAGACAGAATTATTAGACAGAAAATGTTTTTTATAAAACTTATTATAATGTTAAATTAATTATATTCTATTTGTTTCGAAAAACGTGCGCATATGTATATTTAGATAACTTCCGGGATTCGAAAACGTCATCTTCGCTGCTCGTCCCCCGGCCGGTTCTTTCTGCATCTGTCGGTGCTGTCTGTTGGATGTGCATGCTGCAACCATGCCATCTAAAGTAGTCTTTCTATAATACAAGCTCGCTTCTTCTATCATAGACTCAATGCCTTCCCGTCACTTCAAGTATGAGAATGTTTTATTAGAATAACGAACGGACAAGATATCTACGAGAAAGTTGCGCTGTCGAAGAATGAAAAGAACGAAAAAAGAGTGCATAGGTAAAGAATCAGGCTGTGTGATAAAGAGAGAAAGAGATAGAAAGACGGTGTGAAAAACAGTGAATAAGAGTTGTGATTGAGTAAAAGAATCAAGGAAGCGTTTTGCTAAATCGATAAAATTTGCTTGACGAATGAGCGCCGTTTTTCCTCATAATATCATCGTTATCGTCGTGTAATAATTATTTGAGAATTGATATATACATGCGATACCAAGTTCATTAAATAGATAATTGCAGAAAATAACGCATGTATAAAGCGATAGACATAAACGCAAAAATATAATTCGGAAAGATGTCTATTCAATTTCTTTCCCTGTTATATGTCATGTAAAATTCTAATTATCTTGAAGGATTATAGTCATTTGCTTTTCAATACTTTTTTTTATACATTATTTGCATTATTGCATAAAAAAATTTATAATTTTTAAATTAATAAAACTTTAATTTGTTTATTTAATTTTATTTAAAAATTAAAAATTTTTTGAGTATTCTTATATGCAAATATTTTTTTTTTTAAATTTTACATCTTATATACAGACCGGCGTCCATACGTCGTGCAATGTTACTGTGCTTTTCAACAAGTTCTCGCATCATACGAAACTCGACCAGTCGCGTCAAACATTGTCGCATTAGAATGAGAGAAACGACACAGTGAGGTGCATTTTCGTGAGAAAAAACCGAAAGTTAGAGTATCCACATTGGTTTTTCTCTTTGTAGTACTATTAGGGTAAACGGTTAATCCATCATCGATGTTCCCAGACGACGGTTGAGTACATGCAACGACAACGCCGAGGAAGGAGTTCAATTTCAGTAAATCTTGATGATAATTTTACTCAATGGAATATTCTTTTCTAATTCTAAAATTGGGCAGTGCAATTAAATTTTATGATACATAGCAGAATATATAAAGCACCAAGGATGTTAAATTTAAACGAGAAATATTGCAAAGTTACATAATTTAGGTAAATAACTCGGAGTAATTTGTATGCTTTATGTCAGAAAATTATTGTATAAATCGAAAATGTTCTTTCTAATAGAATTATTGTATTATCTTAGTTTTATATTACAAACGTAGTTTAGATCCATCATTCAAACAGATGATGATATTTAATATTCAATATTCAATAGATATTTAATATTTCATATATATATATATTCAATATTTTATTTTAAACATTTATTTTATACTTTTTCCTTTTTTTTAATAAAATTCCTTCCTCAGAGCTTATATCACGAATGCATTGCGAAGATGCTAGCCGTGCTTGCTCAAAGAGCAACTAACAAAGAACTCGAACTCGTGTCAAAATCGTCAGAGAAATCGATTGGACAGTCGGGATGATTTCTACACAAGAAACGCTTAGATATTCTCGATGCTATCTAAGGCCAGTAATCGGAACGAACGATGCACACAGATTGTGCAATTCTCGCAGTCGAAGAAAATTGAATTTTTTTCTGTTTATCATATATCATAGAATTAAACATTACAATTATATAATACGACCAAGTTTCATAGAATGCAAATTAATATTAACTCTTTTTCAGCTTTTTTCTCAACTTCTTTTTCCTAAAAGTATAATGTATGTAAAATTAATTTAACATTATAATACATAATAAAATCTCTTATAAGAATAGATAGATAAATATTATTTTTGCGGAGAGATCTACTATCCATATATATATATTTCTTTGCAACGTTCAATATGTATCAAGCTCATTTCAACATTCGCATTCTCTGTTATGCATCTATTATCTATCGTAAGATATGCAACTTTGATAAAATTTATATATATATACATATACACACATATATATATATATAATGTAATATACATAAATATATATATACATATATAGATTAGAAATATATTTTATACTTCTACACGCGATTGGATGGATCGACGACGTGCGTTTGAAAGAGGCACAAAATTAATGATAACTACAACGACACGTCGATCGTCCATCGCTTTTTACTTTCTCTCGGCTACCTTTTTCTTTTACATCTCGAAGGATCTAGCCTTCAGGATCGAAGCCAGCTCGATCGTTCGTTCCGACGAGTGGTCGTGTTGTCGACTCGCTAGAATTTCTACGAAGGATATGATTGGACGCCACTGCGATGGGTGGATCGAGTTAATTAGTGTTATACGACGTGATCATGGCAACGTTCTACAAAGCAAGCTGAGGCTCCTAAGACGGCCGAGCGTAGAACAAGGATGGTCGACAGGATCAGCAGGAGTACGGGATTCGAGCGCAAGGTCGGGGGTACACGATTGCACATATCCTCCTCACAGAAGCACATGTGACCAGTGCCGGTACTTTCCATCATGCACACGTGGTCCACCATGAATAAGTTTATTTGTAGCTGCGAGGTGCAGGTTCTCCTCACGCTCTCATACGCTGCAAGCAAAAGAGAACGATAAGCAGCAATTAAATTCCTGCAGTCTTATAAAATTGTGATTCCACATAATCATATCTATATAATTTATAATACAATATAAGATATAAAATACATATCTTTTACAATGATACCAGATTTTATTTGATTAAATTTTTTCCTTCAAATCTATATAAATTAAAAATAAATCTAAAACCTAATATAGGAATTTGTATTTTTTCTAGAGAGAGAGAATTAAACTTTTCTAGTGAAATTAAATACTCACGTGATTTCGCGTTGCGGACCATTTTCACGCAGCATCCGTTACAGGTCATCAGGGGCGGTTGGTCCCTGGGTAGTGCAGTGTAGTTGAAAGGATCCTTGCACCTGAGGTCCGTCCATGAGTCGCACTCGTAACAGTAAATGGAGCGAGCTGCGAATAGAAACATTCTCAAAAATCATGCATCGCCTTTATCGCACTCGGAAAAGAATGTACACGAAGTCAAAACATAATGATTCATCTACGTGAGCAACAGTGCTCAATTTTTTCACAGATCCCTATTTTGACTCCGCGCTTAGTATTAAATATGACTTTTAAGTGTATTACATTTATAACAGATATATTTGTAAAATAGAATATATATAATAATAGTGAGCATAATATTATGTACAAATTTGTAGCAAACTTTAATTTAAACAATTATATGTTTAGCATTAAACAAACGGTTATAAATGACTTTAGCTAACAAATCCAAAATCAAATACATAAGATTAGGAATTATTCAATTTGAATAAATTATATATTTAATCTTGATTTGTCATCTCGCGCTGATTAAGATATCTAGAGCCTAAGAGGCTAAAGATTTTTACTTCGCGAACACATCGCTTTCCAAGTGCACATTTTCTCATGTAAGATTTTTTGCATCAATGGGCGCCCGCGCGCGCGCGAGCTCTAAAAAACAAATATAAGACATTGTTCGTTTTTCACGGCACAATAAAGAAGCGCGAATGCTTCGGTGACGTGGCTGTGTGCTCGATAAGACTGGACGAGAATAGGGTTAAACTAAGGTCGATTGACACTTGTGATTTTATTCCTGATTTATCGGAAATTCAATTGTTGAAATCCGATTGTTGAAATAGTCCTCAAGTGACAGATTCTTAATAATAAACGAATTCCCCAGTTTTTCGTCCAGTTCAGGTCTAAAGCAAACTCGGCCGATTAATTCCGGCGGAGAACGCTTTTTCCCCGGCCCCCGAGGATATCCTGGGAGTGAGTACTCTGACGAGAGTCACTTGGCCGCGGACGCATCGAGCTTCATCGAGTCCCTAGCGAACGAGTCCGACGACACGGCACGGGCACACCGAGGAGAGTAAGCTGGCTTAATCACTCACTCTGGCACTCCGCACGACAGACGTTGGCAACCGCGAGTACAATTGCCGCTGAAAACGAAAGATCGGTTACTGCATTTAGGCAATGTGCGTTGACAATGTGTACATTTATAACAGATATATTTGTAAAATAGAATATATATAATAATAGTGAGCATAATATTATGTACAAATTTGTAGCAAACTTTAATTTAAACAATTATATGTTTAGCATTAAACAAACGGTTATAAATGACTTTAGCTAACAAATCCAAAATCAAATACATAAGATTAGGAATTATTCAATTTGAATAAATTATATATTTAATCTTGATTTGTCATCTCGCGCTGATTAAGATATCTAGAGCCTAAGAGGCTAAAGATTTTTACTTCGCGAACACATCGCTTTCCAAGTGCACATTTTCTCATGTAAGATTTTTTGCATCAATGGGCGCCCGCGCGCGCGCGAGCTCTAAAAAACAAATATAAGACATTGTTTGTTTTTCACGGCACAATAAAGAAGCGCGAATGCTTCGGTGACGTGGCTGTGTGCTCGATAAGACTGGACGAGAATAGGGTTAAACTAAGGTCGATTGACACTTGTGATTTTATTCCTGATTTATCGGAAATTCAATTGTTGAAATCCGATTGTTGAAATAGTCCTCAAGTGACAGATTCTTAATAATAAACGAATTCCCCAGTTTTTCGTCCAGTTCAGGTCTAAAGCAAACTCGGCCGATTAATTCCGGCGGAGAACGCTTTTTCCCCGGCCCCCGAGGATATCCTGGGAGTGAGTACTCTGACGAGAGTCACTTGGCCGCGGACGCATCGAGCTTCATCGAGTCCCTAGCGAACGAGTCCGACGACACGGCACGGGCACACCGAGGAGAGTAAGCTGGCTTAATCACTCACTCTGGCACTCCGCACGACAGACGTTGGCAACCGCGAGTACAATTGCCGCTGAAAACGAAAGATCGGTTACTGCATTTAGGCAATGTGCGTTGACAATGTGTGTACGCAGGTTACTAGTTTAAGTAACTTGATGTATATGTGTATATAATGAGTCAGATAACACAAGCGACTAGCGCTATTATACAGCCGAGCTACGGTGGCTACGACTATCACTACAACCGCTACTGCCTCTATAGCGCGACTCTAGCGTATTGGTATTAATGATGTTGGGACCGCTGACAATTGCGCTAGCTAATAATGCTATCACTCAATTGATCAAAGAGGAATAATGCGGCAGACACGTCCAAATTTGTTGAATCGTTGTATAAGTTGAAACTTGCTAGACTTTTTATCCTTATAAGTTATAAATAAACGTATGATAAAAAATTTCGGTGCTTCATGACCGAGAATACAGTATGTAGAGTAGGATTATGGAATATACGTGGAAATGGAATATGTGGCATATATGTACATGGTGCATACAATATAGGGATGTAAATAGAATACACAAAGCATACAGTATATAGAACGAAGTATAGAACAGAAAATGATGTAATATCTGTTGTAATTTAACAATTAAACTCGACCGCACTCTTGATTGATTATAAAAGAGCTTTGAGAGACACATTTTATTTTATATGCTTATACAATAATCTTTCATCTTGAAAAACTACATTGAAAAAATAAAATATAGATTTCACACATAACACATGATATATTTAAATGTGCTTAAAGTTACATATTTATAATAATAACATATGTGTAGGTAGTAATTTAAAATTATATATTTTTTGCATAGGTGTAATACGCGTAGGTGTAAAAGGGCAAAGGATTAAAAACTTCTGTGGGATATGTGTAAGA
Organism: Formica exsecta; assembly: GCF_003651465.1. Taxonomy (NCBI): domain Eukaryota; kingdom Metazoa; phylum Arthropoda; class Insecta; order Hymenoptera; family Formicidae; genus Formica; species Formica exsecta. The sequence goes on along the minus strand of NW_021853600.1, from coordinate 1,050,263 downwards.
ATTATTTAAATTAGTGGGGAAGATCGCATTTCACTCATGGTTTGCTGCATAATGTAGAACACGAACTTAAGTATATAGCAAACGCTGTAAGAGGTAAGTGAACTGAATCGATATTCTTATGCTTGAATGGCATGTTTCGGTGGTGATTGTTATGCAGCAGTTGTACAGAGTTCGACGTAATTTGTAGGAAATATAAAAATTTCTCGTATGTGAACATGGAATATCAAATAAAAAATGTAACAAATGTGCGGAATATATAAGCGAAAGGAAAAGTATAAGAATACAAGCAAAAAAAAATACTAAAATAAATTTGCAAACAATAAAACACATATTAATTATACAAAAGTGGCAAAAGGCAATCAAGAGCCAGCACGGTAATTTGTGCGCATATGTTTCATTACAATTACATTCATATTTTAAAATATTATATTTCTGTCTCAAAATTCCATTATATAACATTTACCTTCTGACAACATGGACTTATTTTTGTTCTGCGTATTATTATTATTACATTTTTGATTTAATATGTTCCATATACTTTGTAATTGCGCTAAAGATGGTCCAAAAAAAAGATCGAAACGTACGCTTTTTCGATTGTGTCACTTAGTTAAAATATCAATGTAATTTGATTTTAATAAAACATATGCGCACAAATTACTGCGCTGACTCTTGATTGCTTTTTGTCTCCTTCTGATGATGATATTTTTATAAGAGCCTTTATTAATTTATTTTAAACATATTAATTATGTTATTATATTTTATAATATATTTTGCATATTTTATCATATTGAATGAGATAAGATATTCAAGACAAATGTATTTGAATTAATGAACAAGAAAATTTGGAGATGCCTGTCGCACTTTTTGGAAAATAAACTTCCGCATTTGATTAAATTTAAAGAATTTGTATTTTCAATTAATATAAAATTTGTAAAAAAATTATAAATTCGGAAAATATATTTTCTTAACATAATTATTTTTATATGACTAATTAAGAAACAATATAATATTGATATATATCTATATTTTATACGCAGCCCTTTAGATTTTTTTCAAATGCGGATTTTTCTCATGTTACGTACGTACGTGTCCACGTACCTAGCAGCACGGAGGCAGCGGCCGTACGCGTGTTGATTAATCGAATACGTAATAACATTTACGGGTCTAGACCCGTAATAAGATTTATAGCAATTGCAAATAAGAGTTGTGCTAAAATTTATAAAGTTAAACTCTTCCAGAGTTACCGACGTCTCGATGCGTAATCAATCGCGATACTTTGTTAACTTACAATTTGCGCTCAAAGGAAAACATATCCTATATTTTATATAATATATGGTTTAATATTTTATTTATGACATTTTTTGTCTTAAATTCCAAGTAACAGAATTATGTTGGTTGTTCTCCAATTGCAAGCCATAGAAGCTAGATATTAAATATATGCTCGAATATTTGCGCAAGTGAAAAGCTTCTTCCAATGTTATCTTCCTGAGAGAGATATATAAAATCTTTCGGTATTAAATAAAAAGCTCGTGAAGGACGCACTTACCCACTATCAAGTGATTTGTCCACATCCTGACGGCGGATGTCCTTATACCTCGTCTAGCTTTGTGTCATATCGAGACTTTCTCAAGCATCGAACAATGCTCGATTAGCACGAGCTGATTCGGCCATATATTTCAGACAATCTTGCTGAAATTACGCAAATCAATCTTATAATAATGAAATTCAGATCTCTAAAAGCAGATCTTTAAAGATTCATAGATCTAGCTTTAGAATATCATTTATGATAAATATTTTTCATTGATTTTATTTTATGCTTTTGAGACAATAATAATTGTAAATTTTTAATTAAAATAAGTATGTGAATTAGTTATTACTTCATTTATTTATTAAAATATTTCTTTTATATTACTTTTTCTTTGCATTAATAAAAGATGTTTTGTCGTAATTCGTTACTAGTGTAGTTTAATTTAATAGTTTTATATATTAAAAATTATTAAATTAATATATTATTGTATGTATTATATATGTGTGTGTGCGTCCATTAAATAAAAATTGATCCACACAAAAGCTTTTTTTTTAAATAACATTTTAAATTAGTTGGTAACTCTTTTTGTTTGTATCTTTTGCGTCTTTTATTTTACATTTAGAAATGATAACGCGTGCATATGGTAACGCGTATGTATTTGAGAATTGTCATAAAGCGAGTACTCAATTTAAGGCACTTAGTAGCTAAATGAAATAATGACGCACTAAATCGTTTAAATAGTCATGAGGTTCAGCAATATTGGATTTCATGATAATTCTATAGTGTAGATAAAATGTAGTGAATTATTATGCCAAATATATTTAAACACTAAAAAACTATTTTATTTAAATTATGTAATATTTCAATTAGAACAAACTACATATTAAATAAATACACTATTTGTTAAAAAATAAATTGACAAAATATTTCTCATGACATAAAATATTTTAATTATAAACTTGGGATGAAAGTTATTGCTCTGTAAAAAATACGTGATTTAAAAAAGGATTAATAGAAATTTAATAAATCAAATAATATAATTCTTTTATAAGAATTAACACATTAACAAATATTTAGAATTAATTTTTTTCTGTACCATAAAGCATTTGCTTATTTCTTTATTTTACAGTAGAAATTTAAAGTAGAAATTGCTTATTTATATAATCACACTTCAAAATTGTATAAAGATTTCACAGATATAAAATTCTGCATTCAATTTTTTTTTAATCTATACAGTATTCATATGCAACTGCATCGTTTGATATTAATAATAACAGGTAAAAAATAATTATTTAACTATATTCAGGGAAACATATGATTAAAGCTACATAAAATCGAAATATTGTATTGTAATCGAAAAGTTTTGCGTTATTTGTGTTCAGGCTGTAAGGCAGATTTTTTAAATGCGTTTATAGACTTAAATTTAATAATTTGCACATACTTTTTCTTCTTTGCACCACCAGATCTAGAAGTTTCAATTTTCTCTTGACAAACACTAGTATCCTTCTTTTTTTAAAGATGTCTTGAACACAAAGTCTATTTTCTTTTACTGATTACTGTCATTCCTTGCGATCTCGGATTCGATTGTCGACCCTGCAACGATATCTGGCACCCTTCTGCGCCTATGCACTCTCTTCAAGCTCGAACCCCTCAGCGCGTCTATCGACGAGTCTACATCATCGGTGCATGGCGATGGCGAAACGAGCCTAACGAGGGCACGATGCAGCACGATGCAGTTTCGTGAGATGCCACGGTGCGACTACGCGGCCGCGATTATGCCGTAAAAGCGGGGTACACAGATACTTTCAGGGAACTGACAAGTGCGCGAGTCGACGCGCCGATTAAAGCGCGGATTCAGGTCGATCAATATGACGGAGTCGCCAGTTTATGCCACGTGCTCACATTGCGGCAACTATACCGACGAAGCTGTTGCTACTCGACAAAGCATGCATGGTAGCACAATAGTTTTCGCTGATATCATTCAACATGAAGCTTGGAAAATAGAAGTGGTCGTGTAAGTTTTTGATCAGCCATAGGACTGATGTGAGGCTAATGAAAAAAGATGTCAAGATTTCTATATAGACGAAGGTAAGCAGGTCGGCCCATTAGTAACGCTTGCGCAGTCTGTGGCATAGATTTTCAGTGAAATTTGAAAGCCAGAAAAAATGAGAAAATTCTGGATTCTATTAAATTAAGTATAAAAGATGAATAAATAGTAAATGAAAAATGAAAAAATATAGAAAGTAGAATAATCCGTTATAGAAATATAATAAAAATAATATGTCAATTTTATATTTTTGATATTATACGATCGATAATTATTTTTTAAATTTAGATCGACTTAAGCCATTATATTTTCAATAGAAAAATAGAAATTTTGAGACACTATACAGAGAGGAGAATTTTCAAGAAAGATTGTTAAATTATGGAAATTTGGAGAGCTTTTACCTAATATTAAAAAATTTCCAGAATTCTATTTTTATTTTATCGTAATTGTGACGATAGTTTCTTCTCCTTGAGTCCTAAATATTTTTTTAAGAATGATTAACAATTACTCTCTTCTACACATTCTCAAAAAAATATAATAATAATATAAAAACAAAAATGTAAAAATTCTTGTTTTTTAATTTACAATAAAGTTTAATATAATAAAAGATACAATGCTTTAATCGGATTAGCTTTAGGAAAAGCTCTGATGTAAGAAAAATCACGTTAATCTATTGCAATTAAAAAGACAAATATTGACATTTTACTATCAATTGACGTAATTGTAACGTCAGTATATTGGTGATTATTATCATTAAGATACCAAAATTATATAGATTTGTTTGTAAACGAGTTATGTCAAACGACGTTATCATTAAAAGCTCAAAGTTCATATAGATTTGTTTTTAAACTAACGATGTTATGTCTAACGACATTATTATTAAGATTCCACAGTTTATATAGATTTGCTTTTAAACTTGTAAAAGTATCGATAAAATATTTGGCAACAGCATCTTGGAACAAAAAATATTTACTCGAAAATACCTAAAAAAGTGCTGGAAATCAATAAATTGAATTCTTTGCATTCAAACTAAGATAATAATTATTTCAACTGATTGTAAACACGTGAAGATTTCTACGGAATGTGATAATAAGAATATTCTTGGATCACAATATATAAAGAGCTCTCTCTATGATAAAGCCATACTTCTTCAAAAATCTCATTTATTTCTTTGGAAGATAATTATTGTTATAAATTAAATAATATAGTACTTAACAATTTGGAGCAAGTATAATTAAAGAATATAATAAAATACGACTTTGTGATTTATCTTTTTTAATCTCATCTACTAAAGTAATGTTTTATATTTATTTTAAATATTCAACTATAAATTTTTAATTATATCTCAAATGTCATAGTCATAATAATACATACTGCTTTCCAACAGCTTGGAAAAGATATCTACCGCAGCAAATATAGGAATCTGAAAGATTCTTTCTCTGTGGCCGGGATTATGAGTAGGTCGATAAATGCGACTTATGTACAGCAGCAAGTAATTCTTACATTAAAGCAAATCCCCTTTTGTTCCACCCTCGATATTTAATTTTATCATTGAAGAAATGCAGTAGAGAGAGAGAGAATGTCGGTAAACAGAGTTACCGTAGTAATATGTGGCAAAAGTGGTACAACCGAAAGATGTCGATCTTGTACAAAATCGAAGACCATGCTTCTTCGCACATAACGAAATTTATTAATCATAAAATAATATTAATTATTATTTTTATATTGTAAGACAAATCTCTTTTTTTTAGTACATCATTGTTTCATGTGTCCAAATTGTTTCGATAAAGAACTTGCAAGTAAAATAAATAAAAAAACGATATATCAAGGATAAAATAAATAACGATTTAACTACATACACTGTATGTACTTAAATCGACTGTACTTTGCCTTAAATTGGTATGACGGTCGATTTAGTTATATATATCTTTTGTACTGACGTCAAGAGCGAGTAAATTTACCGAAATTTCCCTTACAAACTACGTACTGCAGTCGGAGAACTGACCTCAAACTCATCGAAATATCTGCAATGCAATTAAAATTATTAATTCATTTTCTTATTATAACAAAAAATTATTCTATTCGTAAAATAAAAAATAAAAATTTAATTATTATTTTAAAGCGCAAATGGACGATAAATTAGAGATTTTTTAATAAATATTTAATTATAAAAATCTCTCTGTAAGTATCTCTATGTCTAAAATATAATACATATATGATATATTATTAAATAAGCAACTTAACTTTTTAGCAAATCAGTTTGAACAGTTAGTTCATTAGCTTAAAATTACAACATTAAATTAAGTAATATATTATTAACAAATCAACGATAGTAATATTTGATTAACTTTTTATTACAACAATGCAAATTGGATTTTATGAAGAACTGCTCTTGATACTGAAATTATATTAGAGCATCTCTCCGAAAATAATTTTAAAAATACAATTGTAAAAATTCTCTTCTCTGAATTCTATTATAATCGGAATATCGGGACGTGGGCTCCAATATATGTGACATCTCCGGAAAAGAGAGAGAGCAAGGATGTGCTCAGGACCCGCGAAAATCTCGAAAAACGCTCCGACTCCCAATCCGTGAAAGATGCATCGATGCATCTCGGGACGAGGAGCGTGCAAGTTGGCCTTGCCACGGTTGGTCCGGCGCGGCAGCCGCACCGGTGCGGTGCATCGCGCAGAGCCCGCGCGCCGCAGTGCACGGCTGCAGTCGAGTCATTATGCAGGTACTGCCGCGGCCTGTCGCTTCTGGCTTTAACCCGCGACCGCAGACCGACGTTGAGTGTCGACTGTCGCCGGTGTTGACTCCCGGTGCATTCGCATCCGGACACGATGCATACTCATCTCGTCTCTCTCGCGCCCCCGGCGAACCGCCGAATCTATTAAATCACACTGAATGTATGATTCCCGGTGTGAGACAAAACGGGACACAACCGCCGTCTCGCCCGGTCACTCGAGCGTATCTTGCTTTCTCGTCACACATTTGTTAACCCTATAACCGTATTTGTTTCACATATGAAATATTTCTTTTTTCTTAATAGCAAATCAACAAATTTTTATTTTGTATTACAATTTTAATTACAATAAATCAAATTAAAACATTATTTTTCAATTAATTGTAGAATAACTATAACAAAGATGATTTTTTAAATGTATTGCGATCTTTCTCTGCTCTATTACTCTCAGATCAAGTTTCAATAGCGCTTTTTTGTAAATTAGAAATAATAAGAAAATTTTATACATAAGCATATTTTTAAATTAATAAATAATGACGCCTAATTAAAATTTGAAAAGCTTTTAAGATTATATAATAGAGAGAATCTCTCCTCCTCTTTTTTTTAAATAGAATTTAGCAGACATTTGGCGTTTCTATTTGATGTTAAGTTTATATCCAGAGTGCACGCGATGTACACATGAAACGATCCTCAAGCACATTTAATTTTAAATGCACCGTGAGAATTCAGGTCAAAGACCTCCGTCTCAATTGAGCTTCATCTTGTGTACCTACACATTGGCTCTTCATTTAAATATCTTTGCTCACGCGTTTCACTCACTATTTTCACGAGCAGTATTTTTACTGGTAAACTGCGAGTTGTGCAGTCCATAAATCTCGATATGCAGCAATTACTTCCGACTTAAATCACAGTGTCACAATGCAGCTGGCCATCGCCAAAAGTTATTATGCGGCTAGCTTGCGATTCGCAGCTTTATCGTGGATCGATCATATCTTTCGAATCGCAAAGAACTCATGCCAAACTCGAGGAACTCATTCGGCACGTGATCGTTCCGTTAAAGAAACTCGCTTTGACGAAGCCAGCGAACTTAATCAAACAAAGTCAAGGGCGATCACATTAAGATACGATGCTCCCTTTTATCGATTATATTATTAGGGGACCTCGATAGAGGTCTCGAGTCATTGCAAGATTAAACCTGAGAAAGCTCGCGGGGCAATTCAGCTAAAACTTAAGCCTTTCTCTTTTTAGTGGGGAGAATCGATCTTTATTTAATCCATTACGAAATAACGTATCAACGACAGATGATGTATTAAAATATTTTAGACGCATTAATTAGATAAACTTAATTTTTTTAATATCATTTAATATTGAGTCAACTGTATTATTTGCTATTTTATCACTGTATAAGTTTAGTATACTATTAGTTTAGTATTATTTAGTATAGTATATTCTCAATGTTTATATTACTGTAAATTCTTTTTGACTAGGATTACTTTCTGTTAATTTTATTAATATTAAAAGATTATTTATTGTATTCTCTTTATTTCTAGCGAGATCTTTATCTCATAATAATAATTTGCTTAATTTTTTCCTAAATTTTGTATGATATATATTTAATTTTACATAAATTTTAGAAATTGTAACTGGATTATTGCAGTTTTTAAAAGCTATAAAACTAAGGAAAAAGTAGGCCAAAGAAGTATATTTCCACATTACTGCTTGCTAGGTTCGATAAATGGAGTTTTAACTGGTAACGTTACTACACTATTAAGGATATAATCTAGAATTTTTGCATTTTCATAGAGATCTTGAAGGATTAAAACAAAAAGATTATACAGCTTAAGTTGCTAAAAAGAGCTGATAATATATCCTTGTTCATACATTTAAGATCAGATATTCGTAAATAATTTTATATGGAAATCATCGATAATGATCTTAAGCGTGCCTATTCCATAATATCACGATAATCCGCTTATACCGCTGATTATAGCGAGCTCCCACTAATAATCGTTGAACAAGTATATGCCGAACCACATTACAAATTGTTATTGAAGTAACCAAAGTGTAATTACATGATCAATTTTTCGTGTAAATTAAACTCGATAAATAAATTTTGCAACAAATATTATTTTCCATGCAAGTGCATTATTTTGTTTTTATAATTAAATAGCTTTTCGATCCCAAAACGACCGTTATATAATTCGTGTTTATATCCGACGTTTTATTCCATATTAATATTATCGCTTGATTAGTCGCTTAATTAGCATTTATTGATGGCTTTAATAATCCAATTTGATCGATTGTCATTTCGAGAATATTGTCCCAGAAACCATTGTCGAGAAACCCAGCTTCTCGGTAAATTCATACTCTTGACGATCATTTGAGCAGCTTAAGCATTGTAAGATAAAATGATGAGGAAGCAATGTGCAAGTTTCTAATTTGCACAACTCTACTTGTTTGTTAGTGTAACAGCTAATAAATTACATGTTTAAATGACATAATGTCAGTTACTTTAACATCAATTATTCAATTAGTAAAATTACACTGCAAACAGATACGAATTAAGCCTGGTAGGTGTTTGTATTGTTTGCGCCAGTCAGTATATACGAAGCAGAGACACGCGCGACTGACCTCGGATAGCTTTTAACTTTGCCCGAGGTGACCGATCGAAGCACTTGGTCAACGCTATAAGTACATATTAAGTATTCGCGAGCATTAGATAAATCACCGAACTTGAGGAGCGCCCCTTGCGACTCATCGTCAGGACATGCGGTGCATGATCGTGTTTGCGTGATCACTGGCTCCCTGACCTTTACATATTCTTTCATGAATCCTATTTGCGCTCGGTGACGTTGCACAGTTGCCGAAATAAGCCCGCGGTGGTTCGCGCCAGCCTCGTAAAATATTGCTTCGTTACGCTAATTTCATACCCTCCACTGGTGCATGTCGATCGCACATTTCTCTTTCTCTCTCTATCTCTCTTTCTCTCTCTCTGCATTGAAGATATACCGAATTAACTTTCTCAAATATAAATTTCAGTAGCGAGCAGTTAGCCGGCTTGGCCAATTTGATTTTGAGCTTGCGGCAAGATGACCGCATGGCCTACTTTAAAATTGAACGAGAAGGTATATGATCGAACTATGCGATATAGTTAACTTAGATTAAATTTAAATTTAGGGCTTTAATCCATTCGTTTCTACAGTTATCTTTTCGGATCATTGGATTTATTCACGAATGGTTCATAGTATGTGCTATTTGTTCTTACAGTTATATTTATTGAGCGCACTGGAAATAATATTGCTGAGAAAGCAAATTACACAATTACGTATTGTTTTAAATAGAATCGGGTTAAACCAAACATTCTATAATAATAAAATTGAGTAAAATTTCAAAGTTTACGAAAATATTTAAAAAACAGATGTGAAATAAATTTTAATAGTAACAAAAAGAAATTTTTTTCACACAAATTAAATTGATATTCAATTTTACTGTTCAAACAACCGACCGATATTGTCACTCAAACCTTCAACAAATGGTAATACAATGTAAGAGGGTTTGTCTACATTATTTTCCTCAGTACTCGAAACAACATCACCACGGTGTTTCAAAAAATCAAGTCTCTTACCAACATAACGGTTAATAACGTGTCTCACTGGTGCATGTCGATCGCACATTTCTCTTTCTCTCTCTATCTCTCTTTCTCTCTCTCTGCATTGAAGATATACCGAATTAACTTTCTCAAATATAAATTTCAGTAGCGAGCAGTTAGCCGGCTTGGCCAATTTGATTTTGAGCTTGCGGCAAGATGACCGCATGGCCTACTTTAAAATTGAACGAGAAGGTATATGATCGAACTATGCGATATAGTTAACTTAGATTAAATTTAAATTTAGGGCTTTAATCCATTCGTTTCTACAGTTATCTTTTCGGATCATTGGATTTATTCACGAATGGTTCATAGTATGTGCTATTTGTTCTTACAGTTATATTTATTGAGCGCACTGGAAATAATATTGCTGAGAAAGCAAATTACACAATTACGTATTGTTTTAAATAGAATCGGGTTAAACCAAACATTCTATAATAATAAAATTGAGTAAAATTTCAAAGTTTACGAAAATATTTAAAAAACAGATGTGAAATAAATTTTAATAGTAACAAAAAGAAATTTTTTTCACACAAATTAAATTGATATTCAATTTTACTGTTCCATGTTCAAGAAAAAACAGAAATACGAGTTTCATGTTTTTTTTTTTACTACAAGTATTGTACAGTTTGTCGTGTCGACGATTTCGCTATTGCAGAACGCGATTCGTTATATATAGTAAATTCGTCATATATAGTAAACTTTTATTCTTACTGATAGAAAGAAATAGCGTCCGTTGCATCAATAAAATACTAGCTCTACTGATATTTTCTGACTAGTAAATTTGACTGATGAGTGACTGTACTAATTTATTACTTGCTGATGCAAAATTTGCTTAATTATTGTAATTGTAAATAACATCGTTGAAAATATGTTGTCGAATCTTTCTAATGAATTTGTTTTATGTTTCTATTTTAGAATCATGTTTATATTTTATATCGTATTTGCAAATAAAAATTAACATTAAAACAAAGTTAATGTTTAATTTTGAGATGTCGCCAGTAAATATATATATATATATATTCTACTCAATTGTAAATGGCTGCTCTGGCTTCACCTGTCACATCGCTGTTAGCAGTCTGGATAAAATATATAGAAGTCTGTGGGTAAAACAAGTAACTCAATTCTATGAAAGATAAAATAAAAGTAACAAAAATAAGTTTTAAACATATTAATCACGAAAATGTGATGTCAATAACATTATGTCATACAAATGCTTGAACTTGAAACAATTGCAATCAAGAGTACGAAGTTCGAGAGCGATCCATCAGCACTTCTGCACTCTGCTAATCAAACAATTACGATCTCGAGCAATTAAACTTAGTTAATATCATTCGCCAATATTAGTTCAATCGCGTTTAATGGACATAAACGAATTACGATTGTACGCGAAGCGCGTCCTTTTACATTAGTGATGGAAAGTAGAATGTATACTGACCAGCATTAGAAACTGTGTATGCAGTTGAATTATACGCTAATTATTCATAGAGTAGCAATTTCATTGTATTTAATGCATGTACATTTAATCAAGCGTATAAAAAGACCTAAATAGTTGTCGCATTTCTCTCTTAAGTTAGTATTTCAAATATACGATCATAATACTTTTATAAAACAAATTTGTTCAATGTTATTTTAAAAAGAATGTTGAGCATTTAATTGTAAATAATTTTGCAACTGTAAAATAACTCTTCATAGTATTCGATAATTACACTTTCAAATATCTATAGAAAAGGTTATAACAAATATGCGATTTACAAAATGAACGAGAGCAAATAACTCACTCAAAGCATGACGCCTGCAGGTTAATTCCACATTTATCGATCGAAAGGGGAAGGGCAAAATAAAAACTGGAGCGCGCAATCAAAAAGGTTAAACCGCGATTTCGGATGCCAATTTTGTAACCGCGGGATGCAAATTTGTCGATAGTTGAATCTACAGCAAATTAATATATTGAGCGCATACATTTAGTGTTGATTAATCTCGACTGCCGACATGCTAACTTTTTTGTCGATTTTCTAATGCGAGCAATAGTTATAAATTAAATTTAATTGTATAAAAGTGTTATGTCTTGGGTAATTCGTATGTAATGCCATTTGCATCGATTACACGAGATGTATAACAGTCTCCATTTTCGTCCTTAATTTCTTTTAATAATTCTTTGATTTTTATTTCTTTTGTTAATTGTCTTTCATATATCTCTTTGTTAAGATAATACCAAAACCATATGGTCGAAACGTTGTGATCACAATCAAACAATAAATTGCCAGTTGGGTCGGATATATACAAACACTCCATTAAAACAAAGGTTTAAATTGAAAAACTTAGCTCGGTATAAAGATATAATATCTTATATTAAATGTTAAAACAACTATATAAAAAACAATTGTAGCCAGTTAAATTTTAAAACCATTTCTATACAGAGTGCTTCCGGGTTAAATGACCAAACTTGAAATATGAATGTAGGACCTCAAAACAAAACAAAAAATTCCTCTGGAAGTACGCTCGCAAACGCTTCCTTTAAGAGATATTGACTTCTTAAGTTATAACTATAGAAATAAATAATGTCGAAATAATCTAGATTTATTCTCTTTATTGCTTTACAGTAATCAAAATTTAATTATTAAATGTTTTGTTCAAAATGATGGACTCCAGCTCGGAGATAAGCATTGCAACTATCGATGAGAGAACGAGTGGCTGACTGACATTGTGCGTCTGTAATTTCTTTGCACTATCCTCCGTTTTAATGATTAAAAGTCATTAACAGGCACTTCGTACACTTTTTGCTTGAGCGCACCCCATATAATAAAATCTAATGGTGTTAAATCCGATAAACACATTAGACACAAAATTATTACCAAGTATATGAAAGATATAGGTCAAAGATCTCCTTTTGGATTTCATAAAGAAAATATTATCTAAGAAGGAAAATTATCTTGATAAATATATAAAGCAATAACTTCTAATTGAAAATGTGTTTCGCTTACAGGCACGTAACTAAGTCTATAACGTGATTGTCATTATTTAATATTGTAATTTTAGTTCACTTGATAAGGACCAAAACCATATGGTCGAAACGTTGTGATCACAATCAAACAATAAATTGCCAGTTGGGTCGGATATATACAAACACTCCTTTAAACAGAGAGGTTGACACAGTGTCATTATGACATAGCGACTTTTTCTCTTTCAACTCTAACTATAACGCAGGTACATAAATTTGTTTATTTCATTTTTATAACGTGATTGTCATTATTTAATATTGTAATTTTAGTTCACTTGATAAGGACCAAAACCATATGGTCGAAACGTTGTGATCACAATCAAACAATAAATTGCCAGTTGGGTCGGATATATACAAACACTCCATTAAAACAAAGGTTTAAATTGAAAAACTTAGCTCGGTATAAAGATATAATATCTTATATTAAATGTTAAAACAACTATATAAAAAACAATTGTAGCCAGTTAAATTTTAAAACCATTTCTATACAGAGTGCTTCCGGGTTAAATGACCAAACTTGAAATATGAATGTAGGACCTCAAAACAAAACAAAAAATTCCTCTGGAAGTACGCTCGCAAACGCTTCCTTTAAGAGATATTGACTTCTTAAGTTATAACTATAGAAATAAATAATGTCGAAATAATCTAGATTTATTCTCTTTATTGCTTTACAGTAATCAAAATTTAATTATTAAATGTTTTGTTCAAAATGATGGACTCCAGCTCGGAGATAAGCATTGCAACTATCGATGAGAGAACGAGTGGCTGACTGACATTGTGCGTCTGTAATTTCTTTGCACTATCCTCCGTTTTAATGATTAAAAGTCATTAACAGGCACTTCGTACACTTTTTGCTTGAGCGCACCCCATATAATAAAATCTAATGGTGTTAAATCCGATAAACGACATTATTCATTTCTATAGTTCTGTAACTTAAAAAGTCAATATCTCTTGAACGAAGCGTTTGCGAGCATATTTCCAGAGAAAAATGATTTTTGTTTTGAGGTCCTAAATTCATATTTCAAGTTTGGCTATTTAATCCGGGAGCATCCTATACATTATACCCAAACTATTAATACGGCTATGTTTCATATATGGTGACATGTGAAACAAGAATAGCCATTTACAATTGGACAGATTGGAAGTGTATATATAATGTATATGTAAGTAAATGTAAAAATACAAATGTGTATTAACCCAACCTATATAT
>NW_021853600.1:1012775-1027761 GCF_003651465.1 Formica exsecta | reverse complement strand
CTCCATTTTCGTCCTTAATTTCTTTTAATAATTCTTTGATTTTTATTTCTTTTGTTAATTGTCTTTCATATATCTCTTTGTTAAGATAATAAAATATCTGAAAAGATACACACACACACACACACACACACACACATTAGACACAAAATTATTACCAAGTATATGAAAGATATAGGTCAAAGATCTCCTTTTGGATTTCATAAAGAAAATATTATCTAAGAAGGAAAATTATCTTGATAAATATATAAAGCAATAACTTCTAATTGAAAATGTGAGACATTTTTTTTCCAGACATGTATGTCAAGTATTATAATCCATCTCTTTTAATTAATCTTTGTATAAATTTTAAATTTTCGAGACACAATGGAAAATCTAGGTCATATTTGATCTCTCGTTATAGAATACCTGTAACTCCGCGGTGTGTAGAATCATGGCAAAAAAGTATGTCTTTTATATATAAAAAATGATCTTTTTAAATAAATTTATTAATTCAGTCTTAAACCGCTTCATCTTGATTGTTTGTAATTTCATGATTAATATTATTATTTAAATTATATACAAATTTAATCAATTTTTCTTAAATACAATTATATCCATTTTGTAACAATACAAAGAGAAAACGCGATAATCAATATATTACTCTTATTGTACGAAATTCGATATCAAACACTTTGATACTGCAAATTTACAACAATATTTAAAACGCAGTATCGAATGGAAAATATTGACGTGTTCTCGCTGAACAAAATGCTAAACGAAAAACAGTTATCTGTCGATTCTAAGAAATGCTCATGTACACTTATGATAATTATTCCCCTTTATCCGTATTGATTTATCGCTTCTAGAGACCGCTTTTCTCGGTTATCGCGAACATTGTCAATACAGTGAGATACCGAAGATACCGTTCGCAGAAAGACTATCGAATAGTCATCGGTGTTTGCGGTGTTCGATGTCGAAAATGTGCTCGAGTGAGGGATATATCAATACATCGTTATACATATTTAAACAATCCCCAGACTGGTTACAAACGACGACTATAGTCGAGCCAGCCGGCGGGCACTTCCGCGTAACCGACCTCGACAAGCCGGGGCGAAATGAGGTCAGGAACGGCGCACACGATGCCGAACGAGGGTCGCGCGTTTGCTTCGCGGCCCACCGGCGCCGCGGCAGGCTAGCTGCTCCTAGCCGGGGGTAGTTTGCCCCTCTCGGAACTGCTCGGCTCGATTCGACGCGACGACGCCGCGCGGGGACACCGTCGCGGCACTCCACCTGCACACCTGCAACGCGCAGCCACACACACCTGCATACGTACTCTATGGGGTGTCCGGAACTTTTCGCATCGTCTCTCTTACGACTCGTGAATTTTTTAATATATTGATCCATCTAATAATGAATCAAATCTTCCTTCGAAAATTCAAAAATTCGACGAAGGAGACTTTTTTCAATCTTAAATACGATGCCCGATTCGTACAGATCTGTTTCTTAACTTTAAATTTGCAGCTTAATACAAGATCTTTTTATTATTGTCGTTTCTGCATTATTCGCATTTTAATGTAATTCTCGAAAAGATATAAAATACATGCCGTTTAAGCGTTAAATCTTTCGATGATTAATCTTGTCAAAAAATTTCTTTTATGTTAAAAATAGAATTAAAATTGGAATCTAACTAAAAAGGAGGTGATGTTCTATAAATTGTTGCAATTTACTCTTCAAATCAAAACTCTCTTCGTTTTAAGAGTGAAATATGCAATTTATAATGTATTTCAATCGCGGATATTGAAATTTCTCGGGTATTATCGATGCTACAACACAAAAAATGGAACGATCAGCACGTAACTTATTTTCTGCTATGTACCGAGGGGTATGTCCGCGCCACCCCGTACACATGGGCGAGCAAGCCAGCGCCAGTTCGTGCGCAGGAGCTATCGCGTGTCGACGAGCCGGAGAGTACAGGGGTTGGCGGGGGTGGACGTCCTCGCAGCGGTTCTCGCTTGTACGCCGAGTGGCCTCAGCGTCATTGGGCGTCGGGACGCCGCCACGACGCCGCGCTCTCGGTTCCAAAACGCGAAAGCGCGATCGCGAAGTGCCGTGACACGAGGACGGAATCCTTTTCAGGGATTCCTCGGTGGAATATTCGTTTTGCAAACTTGCGAAAATCGCGCGAGCGAACGCTTCCTCGAAGGAGACACACATCTGAAAGCAGGAAAATTCGCCGATCCACTTCGAGGAAGATTGCGACGTCGCTCCGAGATCAGCGATCAATTGACTTCTCTCGGGGACATCAATCTCGTGCGAAAATGATATTAGTTATCGTGGATCGTCGAACTAGTCGTTCTTGCAAGTGACGACGATCGTGAGAATCTGTCAACGAGATTGCGCGGGGAACATCGATAAGAGGTCACAGATAATTCAATCTTCCGGAAGATTGACGAGTTTTAATGGATAGATTGTAAGTGTGTGTGTGTATGTGCACGTGTGTTACGATCTGAAGAGGATGAATGAGAAGACCGCGTGATCCTCGTTATTTCAATATCGATATTCTTCCAATCAAAGCCGTGCGCGTTGCTCAAAAAATCCTCGCTTCTTGGATTTGGGGAATTTATCAATCCTAAATCTTGAAAGATAAAAGGAGATTCAGTGTAGTGGAGAGTAGTGCAATATTTTTTGGAAGTGTCTTAAACTTGATATACAAAAAGAGATACTTCAAGTGAGATAGGTTACAAATTTACAAAAAAAGATCTTTAAAACTGCAAGAAGTGTCTTAATGAGAAGCGTTGGAGAACATTTTTGCAAAGTGTTTATCCTTTAATTCATTTAACGCCTCGCTGGAGAAAGATTCTTAGTATCGTGAGAAGAATTTATAAATTTTAAGTCTGCAAGAAAGAGGGAGAGAGAGAGAGAGAGAGAGAGAGGGAGAGAGAGAGAGAGAAAGAGAGAGAGAGGGCTTTCTCATACACACAGTAAAATCTTGCTAAATATTTTCGTCAAGCAATGTTTCGATCTTTTCATTGTGGATCTACATAATTTTAGTTTTTATCCAAAAGATCGTGAATGATCTAGATAGATCCTGCACCCACGAGAATATGATAAAAATTTTAACAAAACGTTTAATTTTCTCGATTTTGTGTTCGTATCATGGTGTACTAGGAAAAAGATCGTCAACATTGAGAGAATAATTTGTAAGTGTTAAATATTTGCAAGTAAAAAATTTCGATTAATCTATACCTTGCTAAAAATCAGAATTACTTGTAAGATTGATTCATTAAATCTAAATCAATGATAGAAGAAGAATCTCTCGTAAATTCTCAATAAACGCTTATGGGAAGTACTCAAATCTTTTAATTCCGCGTTTAGCTAATTTGCTCAAGACACTACACGATAAAGAACTAGTTACAGATCCGAATAATCGAATAGAGATAGGAACAGTCCTGAAATAATCAAGTAACATCTCGAAACAGTCATTACAACATTGAGAGCAAAGATAAACTCTCTCTCGCCGTGCCATCGATTCCGCAGACGGATCCGCGTATCCGCCAGCGGAAATTGCATTTCTGCGAGTGTAGGATTCGAGTGTGTATGTGTGATGACGATGACGATCGCGCCGCGGGGACCGTCGAGGTGACTCGCGGTTGCGGCGGCGACGAGGACGGCGGAAGTGATACTTGGGGAACCGGGTGGTACCGCGGCTCGCAGGATGCTGCGAGCGGGGAGAACGGAAGAGAGATCTCGCGGTGCGAATTCGCTCGCAGTTCACGATTGGTAGGACCGATGAGGGGGCATTATGATGTTCCAACGGCGCGCGTCACGCCGCGCGTCGTCGGGACGCTCGCGTCGCGTTCGCGAGCCCTACTGACGACCCTGACGATGCTGCTCGTCGCGCTATCCTGCTGCTGCGCTCGCGCCAGCGAATTCCCCGAACGGGAATGCTGCGACCTACCCTACCCGATCCCGGAACCCACCGGCAGGTCCACATCCGCGCCGACGCCGACCGGAAGGAGCGGTGAGTTGTCCTAAGGAATATGTTGCATACATGATTAATATAAAAAATGACCGTATTTAAAATACGGAATTAAAAACGGATGTCGGTACGTAGCGTGGAAATTTTCCGCTATGAATACATATTTATTTATAAAATATCGAAGAATACATATAAGTGACATATATAATAAATTTATAAAAGTTGTGTCTTTTTATAGATACTTTTAATCTATAGAAAATGATACAAAGAAGATCATAAAAATAAATTTATTAATAAAACAATAAATAAAATTATAATATATATATATATATATCTTTACATAATAATTGTCTATAATTATAAAAATAATTATAGACAGATGCGAAATATAAGGGTCTGAAAAAAGATTATTGTAAATTAGCTAAAAATTGTTTTATTTGTAAATATAAACGAGCATAAAAGAAGAGAAAAAGTTATGCATATTATTATTATCAATAGCGTTTATCGATTAAGGTCAACGCCGGTGAATTTTGATTTTTAATGAGATACCGAGGGATATAAACCAGGTCACGAGCGCGAAAATCTGCTTTCATGCAATTTGCACACAACGCCAATTATTAGCGAAACAATGAAATAATATTCCGACACTATTGGCAACGGACTGGAAAATAAATTCCAATTTAATTACAGCGGTCCTATGGTTATTCACTATAAGAGCGTATTTTTATTAGTATTCCTGTAAAACTAGATGTTGTGCAATATATATTGGCATAAAATAAAAATGTATATTTCCGTAGAATTAATTTTAACAATAAGATACGTTTCATGCAGTAGCAATACGATCTAAAAAAATATTTATAATGTAAAATAAAATTAGGTCCAAAAAAGGGAAAATAAAAGAGAGTATTGTAAATTTGAAAATGTTAAAAGTAAGAGATGTTATGTGACAGTTTTAAAATGTGCTGTATATTCGTAACTAATCTGTGATCTCTATCTTTAAAAATATTAATTTTTTATGCCATGTAATATAATATTCTCTATTTGACTAGAACACACTGACAGCAGAGGGAAGATAGGTTCCAATAATTGGACGGAAACCAATAACTGTAGGTATGCCCTAGCCACGTTTTGCTAACCACAGCTACTGGATACTACGATTCCTGTTCGCGGATGAGCGGATCATTAATTCGATTATAACGGGTTATTAATTTAACAATGCATAGCCAACTCAAGTTTGTCGCATTATAAATTTAGTGATAAACCCAGCGAGTCCATAACTCGCGTGTCTTTAACTTCTCTATCGGGATATGATTAATACAAATATTACCGCAATCAAAAATTGACATGTGTAATTTATTTCAATTGTCATGATATTGATTCACCGAAACCTTAGCAGTTTTCCAGGATCGTAATGTTTAATATGAAATATTTATTACAAAATCGAAGAATTGATAATAATATAGATTTAACCTTTCTCTAGAAAAAGGGTAAATTACAGATCTTTTTAGAAAAAATATCTAAAAAATTTAATAATACAAATAAATTAGCTAGCACGTTTTTATTTATTATAATGGTATATGCGCTAAACAATTGCTAAATTATTTGAATAGCGCTTATAGAAATAGCTACTAAAAGCATTATATTTTTGATCAGAAAAAATTCTCAGTTAATCAATAAATTTTTTGAAGAAACTCTCATACATACACATACACGGAAAAAATAATGTGAACTATTTATGTCTGTGGCAGCCCGTGACGTAGACTTTAATTGAAGCAACAGCATTTATTTTTCTGTGTACATACACAAATTATAGCACAAGTTAAAAATCAAACACAATTAAAATGTATTATTTATATTATGTATTATAGAATTGTTAATAACATTATATGCAGCAAATGTAAATATGAACTTAAGTAACTAATTTTAAAAATCTATAGAGTTTTTTTGATTTGCCAATATGAGTAAAGCATGGCTCACGACTTTCTCACGACTCATGGCTTTCTCGAATTAAGTCAAACTTCGTAGTTGCGCCGCGTCGCTGTATAAAATAACGAGGGAAGTTACCGCGTAATTGATCGCATTATTTGTGTCCGTGTGAGCACTCCAGCCTCGTACCCGGATGAACTTCGATTGAGGTCGCGCGCTCGATCGAAGATTATCTACGCTCCTCGCTCGCTCTAGAGCGATAGCGTAAGTTCTGGCAGAGTGGAAGCCGTTTGTACCCCTTGTGGAATTTCTCGCAAGGCGTCGGTTACGTGACCATAGAGAGCATTAATGATGAAAGACGATCAACCCGATCCGCTCTATTCGCAAATTTATACCAGATGACCCTCAACTATATTATTTGGCACTGTTCTAATTATGAAGTAAATATGAACTATTACATATAAATAGCTTCTCTGATAAAAAGAAAAAAAATTTTTTTTTTTTAAGAAGTCATCAATTATCGGTTTTCGAATTTTTAATGCTATATATGATAGTTTTATGATAAATTCTTTACTGTTGCTAACCATAATCGAATGTTTTATCTTTATCTATATTATGATAATGTACAGTTTTAGAATTATTCAGTACACACTATACGTCATGCAATTCATTTACATGTTAAGAGAAATTATCCGATTTAATGAACACTTTGTACACATATATGGCTATGTGAATACAAAACATAGCTGAGCGTAATTTTTACTCCGTTACGTACAAATCTAATTATTCTCGCATTTTCGCCATTTAAAACCATCCATATTTATTTATATCCGTATTTTACCGTTGGCATTTAACGCATTTTGCTCGGAATAATTCTTTATTTCCATATGCAATCGCACATATACAGAAACGCATCGAATTTATCATTCTCTGCTTTTCTAAGTAGAATTAGCATGCTGTTACTATTAACAAAACTAAAACGCTAATTAACGTTAAAAAGAAATATAGACAATAAGCAATATAGATATAATTTCAGTTATATAATTTTTAATATTTAATTTTTATTGTAAAATATAATGATTCACGTTAATTATATTCATTACGTGTCGGTCAAGTGTTCAAGAAACGATACTTTTTACTTATAGGCTATTCTCTTTCGCGAGCATATTATATAAACGTTTTCTGCAAAGTGTCTGTCAGGAAAGATTTAATGACGAAACGTGATCTGCTTTATCGATTGCCCCGCTTAACGATCGTAGAATTAATTTGCTGATAGGCGATTATGAGCTCGCGAAGTTTAGTCGACTTCTTTTTCAGGGGCGCTGAATTTTCGCGAAGTAATCAGAAGCGAGGGGAGTCACGTAAATGCATAATTGCAGTCGGTTCGTTTGCACTTCTTCTCATCCGTGACATCCCGAAATAAGCTTCCGCGAGGGAATCGTCTTACATTCCCCACGATACTTCGCCGCGGTGGCGCGGTGTTCTACTGCTTAATGATGAAAGATGATCGTCCGGGCGGGCCCCAATTTATCGCTCGTTTATCGGCTGGCGTTTCATAAACGTTCGGACCAATCGAGGGCGAAACAATTCTCTTCGCAAAACTTGCGGCAGAACGTTTAATTTGCGTTAACTGGAAAACTTTGCCCCAAGAATTGATAGCAATTTTGCTGGAAGTTAAGCACTCAGATAATCCATCATAATCCAGAATAAAATTGTACTATGTCGTGCGAAATGACATTAAATGGCATTCAACATAATATGAGATAAAAAGATAACTTCAATATATATAAATCTTTTATAGAATTCTACAGTAATTTAAATACATTTATGGGAAATATTAATCTCCTTAATAATATTTTCCACTGTGTTTAAATTATCATTTAGTGTGCAAATATTATTTAAAATTGTATTACGAAGACAAAAGTATTGTAATATTTCATTTAAATTAATATTGATTTTACAAATTGATTGTATTAATCTCCAGAGTTGTTAAATTCATCAAATTTACGCAATTTTTCATGATATATAGCGGCATTGATTTGTATTATACATAATATAAGACAAAGCAATATTCATCATCACTCGATGAAAATTTACAATTTGTGAATCATATATGAAATATTAATTTCTAGTGTATAGCTTATTCCAAAGAATAGCGATATAATGTAATTAAATTGTTTCATTCAATTTGTGATTTTCATTAAAAATTTTATTATAAAACATCGCGACACTGATAAAATATCGTGACTATTGTGAGTTACGAATTTCTGATCGATTATTAGCGCATTGAAATAATGAAAAATCAAGAGATAATTTGAAATAATTAGATTAACCTGCAACGTAATGTATATTGATATCTCTGTATTGATTTCCACGCCATACGGTTTCAGTAGACACTCCACAATGGAAATTGTTCATTTCCCTGTGGAAGTGCCGCATGTCCGAAACATTGACTGTATCTAGACGTGGAGTATAAATAACGAAATACGTTTAATCCGATCAAACCTGGCTAATCCCAAGATTTATCGTTCGATATGTTGCATAATTCATCGATTCTTAGCACGCTGGATTTGTGAATCGTACCACAGAATACTCCTCTCGACACGAACCGGATGGATTCTCGATGTTGCTAGCATGTTTTATTCTGTGTATAATATCGATCCACAAGTATATGTATAGTGTTCTAAAGTATTAAACAATTTATACAATTTCTATTTTATTTTTCAGACAAAAAAACATTTCTAGATGTTTTTAATTAATTTAAATCTTGAAAAAAATTAGGATGTAAATTAATTAAAAATATTTGGTTAAAAAACATTAATTTAATTATAAACTCATTCAAAAATTTTATATTCTTATGGAAAGCAGTTTTACACTTTAATAGGACAATGTGTATCACAAATGCACATCAAATTCTTTCTTTTATCAAAAAGTAAAATATCTGTTTCATTATCGATTTTTTTTCTCTTATCAAAGAGTAACAGATAAAGTGCTCTTTTAACAAGATTTTGCTATTTGTGTTCTCTTAAAATCTAGTTCATAGATGCATAGTTTATCTTATACTTTAGAAAAGTGACTTAAAATATCTTGAAATCAGATATTTCTAATCTATAAAGTTTTTTACATTTTTTAATTGTTTATGATTTGAAAGTTACGGTTTTAATATTGAAAAGATTTTCAATTATTTTTATAACTTGACTCCTTTATTTATTTGAAAAAATATATTTCTTTATATATTATGATGCGCTTTTTATACTAACAAGTTCTTTGCATCAAACGTCTTTCTTGGCCGTGCATTTCGGATGTCAAAGCGCTTTTTATATCTGCCGAAATGCGTTAAGGCAAACGGTATAGCAAAAGGTGCCACTTCGTTTATATAAAAGAAACTTTTTTGAGAAAATAAAATATCAAACGGCGAGGTTAAAAAGGGGAAGAAATTCGCGAAGCCTTCGCATCTTGACACGTTCCTTCTTTGAAGATCAATTCGATTTAAGAGAAAGAGAAGTTGCATAATCGACGAGAACTAACGATTTATTAGCAATGTCTTTTCTTTACTAACATTTAAGTGTTGCATTTTCGAGAATGTGCTATGTATATTTTTATCTATACATTAAAACTTTCTGTTAATAATATTATATAAAAATCATAAACAGTTTTTATGAATTTAGAATTAATTTTAAATAATATGTGTTTTTTTATTATTAAAATCAGTTTCTATTTTATTTTTAGACTTTTTCTTATATAGAGTTATTACTATTATAAAATAGAAATATATAACATGTAATGTTCGCATATGTAATATAATGTTTATAGATATTTAGACAATTCTAAATTTAGAAATCTAAAATAAAATTTGTTCTAATTAAAATAAGTCGCAAATCATATTCTCAATAAAGATGTTTTAATGCATGGTTACAAGCATAAAGCATATTTATTAGATAATATTGATTTTGTGCCTAAAAATATGTATTTTATGTATTAATAGAGAAATATATATATGTATATACATTAATAGATAGAGATAATAATTTTGATCTTAAATAATTAATCGATAAATGATAAAAAATAATTAAATAATTTTTAAATGCAAAGTATGTTTTGGAATAACATTAAGTATTTTAAGTAGCAATTCATAATTTTACACATTCTTGTTTTATACATATATTATTTAAAAATATCATCAACATTTTTTAAACAGATTTTTTTAAATATTGAGTTGCGTCTTATTCCGGTCACACAATGCACATGTATAAAATAGATAAGATCGTAGGATGAAAAGCAGAGTGACGATGCAAAAGAGGCAGGGATGAATATCTCCATTGATGTTAAATCGCACGCTGAACCGGTTTTAACGTCGCAGCTATTTTCATGCGACCTACTTTATGCCGAGTCGCGCCGTAACGAGCTTGCTTTCGAACAAATTCAAAGTGCCTTCAAGTCGACGTTTCTAGTCGTTCGTTTGGCAATTGCGAAATTTTTGACTCTGTTCCGATAATACCGCTTTCACAAAAAATTTTACCACAGCTCTCAGCCAGCGTTGCGATTTTATCCCCGTTATAATCGCATAATTTTATTCCTTGGTGAAAAAATATTATTGTTATCGAGTTAATATATTTTCAAAGAAAATTAATATATCGAATAATCAAAAGTATCAAATTATTATTTTTATCTTAATTTTTAATTTTAAACATAATTAACAATCTTAGTCTACACAAAAGACACTTTATTTCGTCGTTCGGTGTAATCGAGCATGCCATACCGGCTCAAAATAGTTGGCGCATTCTTCTTAAATGACGGCGCTTAAAGCATGTTTGGCGTCGCGGGACGCAAAATTAATTTCACGGCCGTTAATCACATGGAATGACGTTTCATATGCGCGCCGGCAAAGTCGTCCAGCGGCGTCGCGACGGAGTAGCCGCGTTCACGAGACCACCCCGGAATTCCAACGTCATCAAGGAGAAGAGCTACACCGGTTGAACACTCGGATCATATAAGCCCTTTCGTGTCGTCCTACTCCTCCTCGCGTCTACTCATCTCAGCTTTTTCACCCGCGCTGGAGTGTTTACTCTATCTCTCTTCCATCTATTTGAACATAGTCCTGCTCGTCGAACTCGTCCCCTGGGGGCGTATCAGCTTCGCAGTAGTATGCTGCTTCCTGCCGCCTTCGGGGTTGCTTCCGTCGCGGAATATGAGAAGACAGCAAAGATAGATTTGCACAGAAAAATTCTTCTGGAGAATTTTGTTAAGCAAAATAGTTACAATATTTAAATGTAGAAAAAATTGTGACAAACATATATATATATATAGAGAGAGAGATTTAGACGTAATTTATGTAAAGCTACGATACTTTTCTTTTCTTCATATATATTTCTTCTTCAATTAATTTATTCGTCAATATATATTATTAATATTCTGTTAATTAATTGTATGTTGTTATATTAAAGACTTACGATCTTAAAAGACAATGAATCCGGTTTATACATTTCTACTTTTTCTTTTCAGTTTTAATCTGGTGTCGTAAGTACCAAGTTTTGAAAACTTAATTGTTAGTTATTTCGAGAAAAGATTCTTATATTTTTATCCTTTATAAAAAAAATATAAGCATTAAATATAGGTATTTTATATTTCCAGCAAAATACGGTAAATGCTGACATATATGCATTTTACACAAGCTAGCATGTTTTGTTATCTCAAGAACCAAATTTACACGAATCGATCGTCGTACAAATCGATTGTCGTACGTCAGTAGGGCGTATCAAAATACATAACGACTTCCATCCGGAGGAAACGCTTAATGAAATGCGACTGTGGGATTCGCACGTCGAGTAGAGATTAATCGCGGTAAGTTCGGAATGCAGCGGCGGATTTGTGGAAAAGGGGCAACGAAACCAGCGAATAAATCAAGCACCCGTTTAATCCGCGACTTTCACGGCAATTATACAATATTGCCGGAGAGTGACAATTAATTTCTTTTGATCCTGGTCGAATAATTTGCGCAATCTGATTTTCCGATTAAGAGAATAATAATCCAGTCAAGATCGTCTCATAGAAGTCAGGTTTGATGCATCTTTGGAATAGAGAGCTTGGATAAAAATAAGAGGATAGAAATGGCTTGACCTTGTTGATCAGCCAGACGAAAAGCCCGATGCTTGTTAAAATCGACAGCACGGAAATTTCCATCAGCGTATCACGAGAATACACATGGTGTTTCATACCTTTGGGTCTAGTGTGTATTGCAATGAATTGATCTTATTGTAACGGAAACATAAAGTAAAGTTTGATTATGTAAACATACTGCTAGCAAAAAGAGTATCATCTGATTCTTGAAATTTTATTATAAAAAAATTCTATTTATGCAAATTAAGAACATATAATTTATCTTATATTATTAAAATGATGAACATACATAAAAAAGTTGTAATTAATAAAGATTTTATTCCTAAGTATTTAATATTAATAATTAATCATCTAATATAAAATCTATTGCAAATCTATTGTACTATTGTAATTGTAAAACTGCTTAATATCTAGAATTAATAAATCACACATTACACATGTATATATATAATAACTATTTATCTTTTTCTCTCTCTCTCTCTCTCTCAATCAGATTTCGTTTCACAAAGATTACATTTATTATAAATTTCTAAAAAAATTTAGCTAAAATGTAACTAGACATAATTAATCATTGAAATAATAAATTCAATGAAAGTAAGTATAAAGTGTTGTAAATAATGTTCAAAAAAGAAATAGATAATTAAATTTTTAATATAATTACATAATTAAAATAAATTACTATAAATAATGCTATAAATGTTGCTAATAAATAAAATTAAAATAAATTTAGATACATGTAATTAAACTATAATATTTTAATATGTTTTGAAATAATATAAAATATGCGGATTGCTAGATTGTCCCAATTAAAACAAAATAAAATAGGCAAGTTTGATTAAAACTCGATTATGATAAAATAGATTAGATGAGTGTAATCACAGTCTAATAAAACTAAGATAAGCTAAGCGACTACGAGATCGCAATCTGCTTGAGAGAAAATAAACAAGACAAGCGCGTTCTAACTAAAATAAAATAAATTGAGTAAGCTCGATATCGAATTGTTTGAAACAAAA
The DNA here is from genome assembly GCF_003651465.1 of Formica exsecta. Classification (NCBI taxonomy): domain Eukaryota; kingdom Metazoa; phylum Arthropoda; class Insecta; order Hymenoptera; family Formicidae; genus Formica; species Formica exsecta. The sequence continues at coordinate 1,014,747 of NW_021853600.1, read as the reverse complement.
TAAAGTAATTAAAAAAAAAAAAAATACGAAGCGTTGGCATCCATGTTGATCTTACTTACTCGTGGCCGCTTGATAAGGAAACAGTTTAGCATTGTTTATTCGAGATTTTCAGAGACTGTTCAAATATCTTACTTCGAAATTTGAAATATTTCATTATAATACATAACGATTATTTTAATATTATAAAATTTTGGTTTGAAACATTTTAAAATGTTTATAATATTTTTCAAAGTATGTAGTGATTTAAAATTATATTTCTCAAACTAGACTACACTGTCGACAAAATTATTACTTACTTAATATATACTAGTTTCTAAAAGATTTTTTATAAAAGATAGTTTGACCGTGATAGCTTTTAACTTTCTTTTGCTGTTTTCTCAAAATTCTCAACAAATATAATGTTGCAAAAAGATAATATAATAATAATAATTTAATTTAATTTTTATAATAAAATAATAAATATTATTATTGCTTTAATTTGCCTTATAATATTCCTGCAGATCAGTAGATACAGAAAAGACAGAACAGATATATTTAGTCGAAAGCGATCGGGCATTATGTCCATCGCAATTCAGTGGAATCAGTCAACGCTTCGCGGGGCGTCGAACCCTTATTATGAACCAGCAGCATCGCTTGATGCAGGTTACAGGGGTTGCGCAAGAGACCGGGGTCAGGGGGGAGGGTAAATAACGTTCGAGAAACCAATATCGGCAAAGCCCCGGTTGCTGCGAGACAAAAGTTTCCTGGTCGAGTTCGTTGGGCAAAGGCAACTTCCGGCAATAGTGTTGCGGCAAAGAAGCAGGAAACTGGGTAGGGGGGGGGGGAATGGTGGAGAAGGAGGAAAATAAGGCGCGCGTCCGTTACCCTCATCGATCATGGGTTGTAACTATCCGTTCGTAAAACGTTACGTTTTCCACGAAATGATGTTTCTACTTGCAAAGCGCCATTGCGTCAGTCGTCACAAACGGTACTTTTTACTATTATTTTTTAGTATTTATTATCCTTTTTTATAAGAGATTTTTGTCGATGAGTTAACACAATACACACGAACATGACATATACATCAAACACGATAAAAACCACAAAATATAATCCACAAAAATATCTTTTTAAAATATGTTACATAATGAGCGTATAACTATATGACTATATTTCAATCTTGCCAGTTCATAAATTGCTCTACCCACGCATTCTTGACCTATAATTCAGAAGACATATCATTATAAGCTTATAACATACAAAAGCGTTTACGCAATAAAAGAAAAAAAATATTATGAAATATAAATCCACGCAGTATATTGTATCAAATATACAGGGTGTGTCAAAAGTCTGGATACACTCAAATATTTCGTAAACGTTGCATTTTAGAGAAAAATATTTTAGACAAAAGTTGTAAGGCTTAAAAAGACGCATTCAACGGTAATAGCTGTTTGATCTTGGATGGCATTTTTAAGGTCATATCAAGGTCACATTGAATTTTTTAAATTGAAATCTCTATTTTTTATTACATGTTCTTGTAGCTTATCTCGAGAGCTTTTCAAAACACAATAATAAAGTATTATTTCATTAAGTACTTTTTGAGTTATTTTATATTTTAATCTGACATATTTTGATATAAAAAATAAAATATCTCGTAAAATATTTATTTTTTGATATTCTTACCGTAATACTTTTATGTACAGAATAATGAGACAAATCAATTAGTAAAAAAAAAATAATTGTTTTTAAGGAAAAGTATGTAATTATTTACAATGTATTGTTTTAAACAATTATTTGTTTTTCTCTTTACATTAATTGATTTGTCTCCTTATTCTATACATAAAAGTATTACGGTAAGATTATCGAAAACTAGATATTTTACGAGATATTTTATTTTATATATCAAAATATGTCAGATTAAAATATAAAATAACTCAAAAAGTACTTAATGAAAAAATACTTTATTATAGTGTTTTGGAAAGCTCTCGACATA
>NW_021853600.1:983298-1012590 GCF_003651465.1 Formica exsecta | reverse complement strand
CTCATTAACTCACTCGCTAGCTCGCTCAATTATTTACACACGTGCATTTAAACACAAACAAACACACACACGCACGCACGCACACGCACGCACACGCACGCACACGAGATGTAAATCCGACCGAGCAACCTCCACGCGGTACATCTTGGATTACGCTAATGCCGGCGGTACTTAAACTATGAGGATTCATAACTCAGAAAGTTTTCATCGAAAAAGGATTTGTAATAAGTGTTTTGAAAACATCTCAACATCAGCTATAAAAATATGCAATAAAAAATAAGGGATTCCATTAAAAAAATTCAATTTGACCTTGATCTGATTTTTGCAACGCCATCCAAGGTCAAACAGCTATTACCGTTAAATGCGTCTTTTTAAGCCTTACAACTTTTGTCTGAAATATTTTTCTCTAAAATGCAACGTTTACGAGATATTTGAGTGTATCCAGACTTTTGACACACCCTGTATACAATTTTGTTAAGGCTTAAATTGAATCATCTTTTAAAATAAAGCAAATGTGTATAGGTAAAAGTATAATTGTCGTCATATAAATGCGACAATGAGACATGTTTGAACGAATGCACGCGTATAGCACGTTGTAAATTGATCGTTTCGAAATCTCCCAAATTAAACGCATTCGCGCGGCACAACTACTCGCGGCTCATCGAGTTCTTCGCTGCACACCGAGTATGAAATACCATGTTATGAAACTGGCGTTTGTCGGTCTCGAAGAGTATCAAATTCATGAAATGGCTTTTTTCGTTCGGATACAGTTGGAAATCGAGTCCGTTATCAATCTCTCGGATGACTCTCGATATTACACCCATGCGATTTTCGAGTGTATCACGTTTTAAAGTGGACGCTTTAGCGCGCCTAGGCTTAATCTTTAAATTTAGTGTAAGTTATACTGTATTAAATACAATGCAAACTATTCTCTGATGAAAGATCGCGCGCCAGCTGTCAAAGCCAAATTTTTGTTCAAAATTTTATTGAAAACTATTTTATACTAGATTTTTTAAATCTTTTAACGTTCAATATTTGGGAGCTTTTCGCAAATGGGAGCTTTAAATTAAACTAAATTTTACCTGAAATTATCTTGAATTACGGAAAATATTGTTATATCTATTTACTTTCTTGAAGTTATTTTCCTAGTTTGCAAAAAGATTTTTATCTTTAATTGCTAAGTTTCGTAACGGTTTTCTATTTACTTATTACATAAAGATGATATTTTTAAGAAAACATTTTTAAAAAGCGACTTTCTATAGAATTGCAATGCAAGAAAAATTCTTTTATGTGCTTTTTATTGCCATAGCACGCATATTCGTGAAATCGCGAAGAGACTCGATGGGACGCCAAGTCGTCGGTTCATCGTTTACATCCTTATTACAGGCCTCGTCTGTAGAAATTGCGCCTCGTTCGCGCCAATGATTTCTGAGTAAACTCCCGGGAGGTAAACGGGACGCAAATATCACCAGCGTTTGAACGCGATTTATCGAGCACTCGAGCCGGCTCCTTACGTACGCATCCTTCGTGCCTTCGCCATTTGCGTGTGCATGTGCATTTATGTAATATGATTACCGAAACGAGTCGCGTCTCTCTCTTCTTTCGTGTCAACATGCCCGCTAAATATGCCGGCTGTGTTTAAATAAAAACAGCGGCTGACTCGATTAGGTGCGCAACATGATTGGTTAGAACGAAGTTGTGGATTGAAAAACAGAGTAAGTTTGTTCAATCTTTTTGCTATATGTCTTTATTTATTAAGAAACAAATCTGAATTTTCTTCTCTTAAATTTTGTTAAAATCAGGCTTTCACCGATAAGTTTATTTAACGTATTAAATTAATTATTTATTTTCATAACTATATATTATATAACTACGTAAATATGTATAAATCGTTTTACTTTATTTTTAATTTAAGTAAATAAAAAGCAGTAATTATATTATAATTATCATTTTTAAATATTTTCTTAATTCTTGCTATTTTTGTATATACTTGATAGAAATTACTTATTTTATTTCACATAAAATCTATTGTTTATAAAACATCAATACTCGACAAAGCAATTTTGAAGCTTTTGTATGTCGCATTGTAACGTGTCACATTGCGTATAACGACGTCATAAGTAATTTACTATTCGTATTTTAACCAATATATATATGTATAGTATTTGCACAGCAGATTCAGAAGAATCATTTACAAATATTCTCACACATCAGATTTTTTTAAACAATTGTATAAAATGCATGCGATTACTATATAATTGTAATAATCGATTACAGTCTCTTAATAATTTATGTTTCTTGTGCAATATTGCAACAAATAATTACATTAATCAAAATTAATATATATTATGTTAAATACTTTATGACGAAGTTATCAAATGTTTCGTTATTGAAAGAAATAATTTAAGTATTTGTTTTTTCTAACGATCGATGAAACATTGCTATTCGGATTATAAAAATCATACATCAAATTATATTATATGTATATATATACTATGCTAGTCGGCGCCTCGGCGCGATCACGTAGAACCGCGTACGTGGACCGAGTGGTTTGCACATGCACATGCACAAACACGAGCACGCGAATACATATCGTTGATACACATCCGGCGAAGACGCGGCCGAAAGATTATTCCGGCAAAACGCTGCATTAAATGTTCTCCATATACAATTACGCATTCGCGATGCATTCGCGTCGATGGGACATTGTAATGAATCGTCACAGCATCATATCGACGTATCCTGATTTCGAGGAATCCTAATTCGCATCTTGTTTAATTTTCTATCCAAGAAACATTTTCATATGGAAATTAAAATCAATTTTCTTATATTGTGAACACGGAATCCTACATTTTTATGATTACTATTTGTATAAACTGGTTTCCAAAAATAAATTGCTAATAAAAAATTAAATTTATAGAGAGAGATGGAATACATAGATTGGAAAACTCTTTATTCTTGTCTATAGAATTGAAACATGTCAGAAATTCTCGAGAGTAAGTTACAAATATAATCCACTTACTAAAATTGATATAATTTGTGTGAAATAATCATAGTTAGCAAGTAAAATTAACCAGCCGTTACAAATTTGATGGGAAAAATAAGAAGGAAAATAGGAGACGCGAATTCGTCGAATATATGGGTATTTTTGTATCAGAGTATTCTGAAATATACATATTTCTGTTTTCATCAATTATAACGAAGTTGAGAACTATTTAAAATTTCTACGATCACGAGTTTATATTGAAATAAAGTAAATATTGAGTCAATACAAAAATCTCATCCTTATACATTTTAGTAAGAATAGAATCTATCAAACCTTTAAGCACTGCTGTTATACAAATTAACTCGAGAGTTAATTTTCATTTTGCGAATTTCTATAGATATGTAAAATCCATCAGAATTCTTTAAAATTTAATTTCTGTCCATAAGTATTAATGGAAATCTCAAGTTTGCCTTATCGCAAAACGCAATTAACGGGGATTAGCGCTCCGCTCCCTCGGGTCGTTCGATCCCGGCGGGTTGTCGCGCGCGGCAAACTGTGCGCTCCGCTGCCTACCCTATAGATTACATATGAATAAATGATCGACCGCGCGACTCGACGCGACGCGACGCTGTTGGAATATCCGGAAAACACACACATATACACATACGCGTCGTTCGCATTTAAAGCGTGCGAGCGTGTTCGCTTTCTCGCGGGTGGCATGCGAGATCGTCGTCATCGTGTCGACCGCCAGACGGCAGTAAACGGTCGACCGCGATCCCCGGTGGTAAGAAGGGGGATGGATAGGGTGAGAGTGCGAAGAGGTGGGATGATTTTCCAGGGTGGGACGGTGTCGACGGTTCTTTGTGTAGGATGTAGGAGAGCTGCGAGCACGAGAACAAGCAACGCGGCGAGCCCAAGGAAAAACCGCCGGTCAGATTACATCTTTCCTTCGTACGGTTAAGCTCCACCAGGGCCCTACGTTTGCGATAAGGCCTGAAAACGCGCTCGTTCACGGAGCTTTCGTGTCGAAACCCGACGCCCCTTCGCGTGTTTACGTCTACGACAATTCCCTCCCCCCTTTCCACGATCAGCACTGTGTGGCGACAGTGTTATAAAAATATGCTGGTGTAGCGCGCGCATGGTTTCTTCGATATGCGAGCATTTGTGACGCGAATTCTGGCTTCTTAAAAGACGCTCGCAAATATGCCGGAGGGACTCTGCGAACCCTTCATTGATCATTCGTATCTTTCCGATTTTTTGAACTTGACCATGCTTATGGATAATTTGCTGATTTTAAAATTTATACTTGTATTTTTTATTTATATAATTTACTACTTGTAGATTTTTCTTTTTTCTTTTTTGCTATTTACTTCTGTTATTGCTATCTATAATAAAACTAAATATCTATTTTTAGCAATCTTTTTCACGGAGTTCTTTGAATATTGAGTTTTGAAAAAATATACCAATTTTTCGAAAATAATCTAGATGTTCGCAGTTTGATAAACATTGCTGAAAAATAATATCCCGCGGCAAGAGATAATAGTTTAAGTAAAACAATATTTCTTCCAATATTTATAGTTTTAGTTATAATATTTTTGTTTGAAGAAAATCGAAGTAAAAACAACATCCTATAAAAATATATAGAACAACGATAGAAAAATCCAATAGAAATCCTGTACAAGTTACTTAAACTTAAAACAAAGAAAGAGAAAGAGAAAAAGAGAGATTTATTCAATAAAACAATTGAAAGAAAAGTACGTTTTGTTCTACATCTGTTTATAATTACAAGAGCAGCTTATTTTATTGTTATTATTATCCTATTATTTAATAAAATATTGGAATAAATATTAACATATATTTTTACTTTCTAAAGGAATTAATAAAAAATATATGCATAATAATTTTTTTATTCTCGTATACACTATCAATTAACTATCATGCTAAAATAGATTTTAGTAATAAAGGGTTCAGTATAGAGAAGCCGAGTTTGTATAGGCGGGCCAGCCATCACAAATTTGCCGACTAGACAGTTTGATTCACTGCAATTGAATAACAAAATCATCGTCGAGCCGCGAGAAGGCATATAATGAAAGGAGCGTTGTAATCAACCTTCACCGTCATTTATGACCATCAGGGGCTCTCTAGACGATCGGCTGCTCCGCCCTCGACCTCCGCTTGGGCGACGATGACAAGTTTACACGCCATCCGGTAAGCATACGTTAACTCTAATGCTGTCGTCGATTTTGACATGCGAACACGGTGGGAGATCTCAAATAAAGAATAGCGATAAAATTTAGAATTTTTTTTATAACTCTGGAATTTTTAAAATAAAATCGACAAATGCCCTTTTGTTAGTTATGAAAACAGAAATTACTAGATGATGTTTATACTTTTTTCTCATGTTACCATATCATAAACTTAATATTTTAAATTTATTTTTTATTGATTATATATGCATAATTAGTTTTATTTGATATTAATTTTCATTAAATTACAACAAAAATTCTGTATATTTTGATAAAAAAAATTAACAATTGTAATTTTTCGTTTATATGTGGCATTTTCTGTAGGATGTTTCAAAACTAGAGAATGAAATAATTATCAAAAAAGACAACTATTTCATTCTTTAATATCAAATATTACATAAACGAAATAAGCGGCAATAGTCATTGGGTGACATTCTGTAGTTATTCTACCACAATGTTTTTATATTTTTTCCTCAAGTTTGTTCGCGTGTCGGTTCGACGACGACATTAAAAGCAGAAACCTGCGGTGGTTGGTACGCCACGTGGCGTGTGAAGTCGTCGTCATAGTCCCGACTTGTTCCTCAGTCCAAAATAAAGGATCGGGCGTGATTCCTGGTGATTGTGCGAAAGGGTGGTAGAATTTGCAAACGTATGCGGGGTCGCTCTCTCTTCGCCGAGTAATAATAAGTTTTATAAGTTCCCATGGGGGAACATAAAATGCATTTATTCGCAGACATGTTTTCGTTATTACTTTTTGCGACGTGAATGAATTGTAATATATTATATCGATTAATCTTAGAATAATATAAAAAAAACTTTAATTCAATTTAATATAAACATTTATAAAAATGTCTCTTTTACATTTTTTATAACACGTTGTTGTATAAATTAATTCTGTAAAATAAAATGTGTTCCTATAATAACATTTAAGCCAATATTAAAACTATTCAACAGCTAAAATGTATGTAACAATCATATAATGATATGGGTAAGAATACAAAACAAGTTTTAACCGATTCTGATTATATTTTTATATATACTAGGATTAATTGATTATATTTTTAGATATACTCGGTTGTAATATACTGTATTACGCACGCAAATATCGCATATTTGATTCATGTAGCATTAACTCTAGAAATTCTAGAACAATGTTATTAAATTACTTTATTTGATATTTTTTAATACCATTTTACGAATTATGATTGCAAGAAATGTTTTCTCTTTTTGCTTTTTTATCCGAGACATCCAGGTAGTACGTCAGTAAAAGTTATACGTCGGTAAAAGTTACACGATGAAATGACAGCTTTATCGCGACGAAAATGCAAGAGCAAATACCGCGGTAAAACCACAAAAACGTTTGGAAAAACATTTGATTCGATCCTGGGCAATGCGTATCGATCGAATTAAAAGTCGAGTTGAGTCGTGCCGGTCGCACTTGCCGTCGACTCTTACTACTAGAAATATTTTGTACCGTATCAATATCGAGAATTCTGATGTAATTGTTATAAATTTAGATTTGTTTATTGATCTTTTGTGTATTTTATGATAATTATTAATAAATTATGATAATATATATACGTGCTAATTATAAATTTTTATATAAATATGATTCTACGAAAAATGATTTTAAAAAATGGAAAAGTTTTATAATTAATATATTTATTAATAATAATGATAATGTTAGTAATAATAAAAAAGATTATTTAACTTGCAAAATATCCGAGAGAGAGAGAGAAAGAGAGAGGGGTGGGGAAAAAAAGAGAGAGAGGAGAGAGAGAAGAGAGAGACGTTTACATTTAATACAATTTTGTTATTCATTTATTTATTAGGGTCTTATAACAATTATAAGACTTTTCCATCAAAGACTTCTTCATCAAATGGTACACGATATCGATATTTAAGAGTGTTAAAATTTATTGCGACGTAAAACTTATGACGAAGAGATTTCCTCAATTTCGATAGATCATGCGGCTTACCTAAATCATCCTTCTAACATCGCTAGAAAGGGCATCCGTTCGCGCGCGATCTTCTCTCGCCGTGAGACACTCGATGCATCGCGGGCGCGATGCAGATTAGGAAAGTACGCCGGAGGTGCAACGATATATTGGCAATAAACCGACGCCCGGCGCATCGGGTTGCGGATAAATTATTGTCGGACGGAGCAATAGGGAGCTCGCTGCAATTCCGTTGCTACGTTGCATCGCTGTACAGCATGTTGCAACGCAATTATGTGATGCGGACGGAAAGGCGTGCATGCCGATTACGCGGTTCAAAAATATTACCGATGACAAGCCGTTCTCGATAACGTTGAACGATTATTATTACTCGCGCCTTGATCTCGTTCAACTATAATGGATTCAGCGTTGATTATTTTATTTTATGAATATTAGTGAACTATATAATTTTCAAATTAGCTTGAAAAATATCTCAATAATGAGATTTTATGATACTAATTTACAATTTCTTTGTAATTCTTTAGCTTAAGAACAATGATTTAAGTAGCAAAATGTTATAAATTTAATCATTCAAAAATAAATTTAATCAAAAATAAACTCTTAATCAACCTATTTTTATATTTTATGTGATTGATACTTTTATACGATATCTTGTTTATTACCACTTGTTTATTACCAGCATACATCTATTCGTTATATATATAATATTCTATCAAAAGATATGCAAGAGAATATTAGATATCCTATTATCTCTAAATTGCTACGTGAGCGTAACATTTTTATGGCGGTGCAATTTAAAATTATATCACGCTAATAAATCTCGGATTGGTAACAAAAAACCCGAGACACATAGATATCTGCGTGATATAATGGCCATCTATAAAAAAGAAACTTCATCTCGACAAATGTCAATGGCGCATCTTGCAGCCGTTTATAAAACACACCAGCTACATTATTGATTTCCCAACGACGGGCCGCCTTCTTTCCCGATTCTTATTCCTACTGGTCTCTTTGCGCTCACGTGCGATTCATTTCCCTCGACGGAATACGGCAAAATTATAAACGAAACGACGGAATCTCGTGACCTCACTTTCGTGCGAGGCATCGATCGGGTTGAGCACGGCGACGACGACGGCCGCTTCGACGGTCTGCTCGTTCCCGCTCCTTTCCGCTTGCGAAAATGCGGATTACAAAACCGTCTTGCTGCATTGCGCTTAAACGATTAATCGTCAAATTATTCAATTTTACATGAAAGTGTAAGATAAGAGATTTGGTTATACTTTAAAGCAATAAACATGTATAAGAAAATAGATCTTTTATATTTATTTAAAACTTAAAAAGTATAACAGAGAAAATAGATAATTATTTTATATCTTAAATTATAATTCATAGTTCTTACATCATAATTTTATATAGAGAAAAAAATGCTTATAAAAATACTAAATATTGATAACAAAAAAAAAGTTATACTCTAAAAGTTATATATGATGCAAAAGATTATAAAGATAAGCATTGTACTTTTTTTTTAATTGGTTAATAATTTTTTATCGGTTATGGTTACTGCGCTCATTGCTTTGAAGTCTTTGGGCATATAAATATTTGCTAATTATTATCACACTTCATTTTTAGAGGTATCTTCTTTGACACAATCGATCGACTGCTCGCGAACGATGATAATTATAAACGTGGCAAGTAGAATATTGAGTTTTCACAGGCGGTCGCTACGGTGTGCCAACAAATTGATTATATTTGTAAAAGAAACAAGTACAATAAAAAGGAAAAGTTTATGAGAATTTACGAATAAGAAAAGGAAAAGTTGTAAAAGAAAATTCATAAAAAAATTGTTAAAGAAAAAATATATAAAAAAATGCAAAAGAAAATATATTTTAATTTATATTTCAGGAATCAAATTGATTTTTTCAACAATAAAAAATACAACAAAGTTCTTGTATAAAATTGAATTTTCCGTCGATACTACTTTCTGTTGCAAATAATATTGTATTAATGTATTTGATATATTTGATCAAAGAAATCAGTACATATTGATAAAAAAAAAGAAAATAATTTAAAATATTTTTTACAAACACAAAAAATAAGTTAAACAAAAGAAATTTGCAAATTGTAAAAAAAATATATAGAAATAGGTGTAAAAAACAAATGCAGAAAAATATAGAACAGTTAACAAAAATAAAGGAAGTAATACATTGCAATTTGCACGCGGGAAACATACGGTCTAAATTGATTTTTGTCGAAGTAATGTAAAATAAAAAACAAAGTACAAAACGGAAAATTATTACGGCTTGAGATCGAGTTTTCGCTGTGAGTAACATTTATTGTCCACTAGATCGAGTCTCTGTTATTGCAAACGAAGGAATGAACCAAACGGAAAGAAGAAAACGAGATAGTGCTCATAGTGTTCTCTCTGAGGAAAATCGGACAAGTATCTGCAACCCACTAGTAAACAAAGCAAGGAAGGGTGACTGCTCGTTTCTTTTTGCGATCGTGTTTCCGGTTTCTGTACACACGATGTTACAATGTACAATAAAGAAAGAAAGAACTTCGCGAGAGATCGTTCCATTATTTTTTCGGATAGATCTTTGCGACAACTCGTTGTTAAAAACTACGAGGGAGTTAGTTTACTACTTTATTTTTCGTAAATTGCGACAGAGAAATAGAAACGACAAAGACTTTGGTTTGTTAGAAACTGGTAATACCAGAAAAGCGAGAGATAAAGGAAAATATGACGATATGACGATATGACGACACAAATGTTATCATTCAAGAGATGATACACGCTTCTGCGTGTTTCGTTACATAGAATGGTTTTGTTTCTGCAGAGAAAATAAGATAATGTTAATCTCGAAGTTTTAATGTGAACTTATTAAATTTGTTTTTTATTTAATTTAAATAATGGTTGGAGAACAATTTCTTTTTCAAAAATAGATTTTAATATTGAATTAGTTTTAAATAATGTAAAGTAAATTTTGGAGCTTTTATTCAAATAAAAATTATATGCATATTCATATCCTATTTAAATTAATTGTATGTTTGTAATCTCTTGACTTTCTTTTTATAATAAAGTCAAAACATATAATAGGATAAAGTAAAAAAAAAAATATATTTGATACACTTAATTAGAGAAAAAAGAGAACTGTATCAATAATTAACTTGTCCCAAAATAATTGTGAGAGCAAATAACTTGTATTTTTCATTGCGTTTTTGTTTGCGTTATTTTATTTGTTATGCTTTATTATATTATATGCAATGCAAATACTTCATTTCAAAGCTAAATTGATGAATGTAGTGAATGTAAATGTGAATATATGTATATATATATATATATATTCCTTATATATATAGTGTATTAATGCATAATGATGTTTGCGTATTTGTATTCTAGAAATTCTTGAAAAACCAATCGTGATACAATTGTGAATTTTGTATACGTAGACGAAGCATCTCATCTCCTTTTTACTATGCATCATTAAAGTTTATACACGCAAGAAAGCTAAATTTCTTTCACCGTAAGTTTTAATGGAATTGGATATTGCATCGAGTTGCGCGAAGAAAGGCAAAGTTCACCACAAATGGAGATACAATAGAGTAAGATGTGACTAGATTTCACTGAGTAGAGATTACATGGAGCTGCAAGCTACTCGGCAAGTCAGCGTCGAGAATATCAAGCGTACATTAAAGAGGGTAGATTCAAAAACTATATTACAACAAAGTATATTAATAATTTATGTCAATTTTATGCTAACATGTAATCTCAAATTACATATCTACACAAAATATCCATTCAACTGCATGAATATAATTATCTCTGACAACAAGTTTGATACAAAGTTTGATAGAAGCAATGCAAAATATAGATTATTCAAGTAAACGCAATTAAAAGACACACAAACGCATTATAAGAATGTTTCTACCAAAATGGCCCGATAAAATTGCGTGCAGCGTGAAAAATTCAAAGTTTCATAAATGAACTGTGACAGTTTATGATTCGCATAATTTTCGTATTGTAATAATATGATATTTTAGTTATATTTATTTCAATAAAACCTGCAAAAGTTGATTATATAACAATACAAATTACAAAATTTAGCGAAATATTTGTATATATTTTATATAACCGATTATTGATCAACCCTGTTTGCTTTTGTGCTTTGAAATTGGGATTAATTAAAACAACAAAATAAAACATGAGTCTCCTATGATCATGATAATAACATAAATAATTTTTAATTTTATGTAAAATTTCTATTTGATTGTACATTTAGTTTTGGAAAGTAATGGAAAATAATTATTTTTTTTTTCTTATATTTTCTTCAAAAGAGAGAGGTTTCTGTTTTTAATTAGTTTTTTTCTTGATTTTTTCTAATTTTTATAATAGTAAAAATAATTGCACATTAAATTTGAATTATAATTTGTGTGCTAAAAGGAGCAAGACTATTCACGAGACGCAAATTGGCTAATGTCAATAAGTCCAATCTTTGAAGTCGCGATCAATGAAATATGTCAGAAGTGCGTTGATATATCGGATGCAACGTGCCAATGCATCAAAGCGGATCCACTGTGAATTTCGCACTCGGGAAAACCAGGACACTTCTGACAAGTGACGGGTGAATTTGCGAAGTCAAAACAAGAGCGAGGGGCAGAAAATCAAACAGATAAATCGCAGTGGATCGGCTCCGAGCGAACTGTATGCGAAATGAAGCCAGTAATGGCCGTCAACTGCAAAATCTTGTTTTCGCGAACCTGGTTCAAAGGGATAAGAACGATCGTTGAGGAACAACTGCTTGCTCGCTCTGATTTAAGACGAAAGTTCCGTCCTTCGCCGTCATGTCATTGTTATCCTTGGAGTTTGCAGCTGGAGTGCATCAGAAGTGCACGGAACAGCTGAGAGCGAACCAAACGGATTGTAGAACTGTGATTAGAACATTCATAACGGTCATAACGGACTACGTAATAATCCTAATAATATTTGTTTTATAATAATAATGGTTACGTTATAATGCGAAAACTTAAGCATAAACTTCTCTACTTTTATATAGGAAAATAGTTTTCGCATATTTTTTAAAGTTAAATTTAAGATAACTTTAGTACAGTTGTAATTCTAAAGCTATAGAATTAACAGAATAATTTTCGTAGAATCTTTTTCTAACAAAAAAATATGAAAAGATCTATTTTTAAAGAAAAGAGAATTTTTGTTTTTCTTTCTATTTTTGAATTTATATCTATATAAAACGTTTACACAAGTTATATAGTTATATATTATACAACCAAACGGGTCTTTTTTATTTCGTTTAAGACTACGGGTCACAAAACGATGAGATCGACAAAATTAATTTTCGTCTCATCCGTCTTAACCGCGGACAGAATGGCGGTATATTTGAGCACTACCGTGTTTGTTTGAAATCGCGAAACATCTCAAACGATTTAATCGCTGCTTCAGCACTGTCTTTCTGTACATCCACGATGTCGTTGATGCACCGTTGACGCATTTCGCCGAGTTTAACTTTAAACCAAGTCATGACGACATATAAACTTTCGACTGAAGTCGGTCTGAACGCTGTTCGAGTGCTGCCATTTGTCGGAGTGCATCCGCGAAAACAGGATTTTCGCGCTAAGCGCAATTATGCGCCTTAACTTATAAGAGTGTCGCTTCCTTAATACAAACCCGCGTCTAAGCATAAATGCTAAATAAACACGTAAATAAGTGGTTTCCTTTGCACTTAATTTTTTTATCAGAGAGTATATCCCTTTCTAAAAAAGGCGTGAAACCTCGAACTCAAATATATCGAAGCGTTGAAGCCTTTTTTCCGTGATGCTGATTGGCTTCATTATTTGCGACTGTCAAATCATGCGAATTTTGATAGTTTGACAATTTGTGAAAGAAAAAGTTAAAGTTATGGAAAGAAAAGTTAAAAACATTGGAAAATGTCCGTAAAAAAAAGCGCGTGCGTGGCGCGCGCCTATGTTGTTCTAGTATAACAAAATAGTCAAATTTTATTTGAAATATGCGAATCTAAAATGAAACGAATACGTTATAACGATATATTCCACTTTTTATAAATTATTTTAGTTTTCTATAAACTACAAATTTTTTACTTTTAACCACACACAAGAAAGGAGATAAAAAACTTGCAAACTGCGAACATGTGTAAAAGCTAACAAAAAGACGGGATAAGGCAAAAAATCTTTTGTTTGGAGCGACATAAAATCCGGAGTCGGCTTTTCCTGTTCTTTTTTAATTATGTATTTGTTTTATTTCAGATTTGACAATATTCTTCTCATATAAACATAATATAGCACATCATAACGATAATTGGATTTCATGAAACGTTTGTGTATAATTAAAATGATGAATGGAAATATTCGCACGCGAAGATTTCGAGTTGTACATTTCTTCGCGAATTGCGTTTTATATTGGCAAATTTTCATTCTTTTTTCATATTCTTAGTTAAATATATTATTTTACGTAGTTAGATACTTTATATAACTCTTTCTCTTTCTTTTCTTATGTAATAAAAAAAGTAGGAAACAATAATTGAGAAATGTTATTAATATAAAATTATGCATATAGAACCAGAAGCTTATTGTTTCATACTTCAACAGTATCTCATTTTCAATATCAATATTACACTATCTCAAGTTTGAAAAATATGCCTCGCAAAAACTGATATTTGAAGTTTCTGGAAAAACATCTCAATTTTTTTACATTTAGCGAGCAAACTTTTGTTTTCAGTAAAGAGAATTATCTAGAGAAAAGATGCAAGTTGTAAAGTATTCTCACTATTCAACTTATATTTTGTGCTCATCGTTTGCTCAATTATTATTAAGTTTCTTATTCCGATCTTTTTAACTCAGTATATTACCCGTAAGTCATGTACATTCGGTAATTTTCGAGCAACTTTAAATTTCAAAACAAATTTTAAAGAGAAAGGATCAGAAAAGTTTTTGTAAAGTTGTTAAATATAAATCATTAAATTATAAATATTTGAAGATATTTAGATTTTATGCATTTACGAAGTTGGGTTCTATAATATATTGCGTTTCTAGTCACACATTATCTGGCAGATGTCTATGTCGAAATAATTTATTTAAAATAATTTATTTATTTGAAATAATATATTTCAAAAAATAGCCGGACGGACGGAATTTTTTTTGCAAATGAAGAGCGCGCAAGATTACGATTGAAAAATCGTAAAAAATATTTGCCAAATACACACATGTGTTCTTAATAAAAAACAAATTATATTTTCCTTTTAACTTATAAAAAAATGAAAAATTTCTTCTAAAATTAATTAAATAATTACTATTGTTTTATTGAATAATTAGCGAGAATTTGTCAAATATAATTGCAAGCCTGTGATGTAACGCGCAATTTTTGTTATTTAATTTGCAGAAGATCAAAGAAATGCTTAAATTGATAAATATCTTTCTGCGCTACATCAACAAAAAAATATTTTTATAATTTGCTAATCAGTTATTACTCTAATCTATAAGTTAAATTTATTTATTAATGTTATAATTTGTGCTACATGATTCTATGCATGAATGTTATAAATGTAACAGTTTCTATCTCTTTTATTAATTTCGTTAATCTATTTTATCCATATATGAAATAAATAATGAATAAGTTTATATGTATATATGTATTTACAACTTTAAAATTTAAATTATTTAAAAATCTTGTTGTAAATAATTTCGTTTCTTACTAGCAAAATACGATTAAATGTCAACAAAGTCCAGCAATATCAGATATTGCGGTTGAACAAACGATGTCTGCTCGATGCGCGTCAATATTTATTCGACAATGTTTACTTATTGTTCCACTTTTGAGCCACAAAAATGCATCACTGTATCGCTTCTACTCTTACATTCACCAACAACCAAAGTTGTTTATTTTATTTCGAAACTGTAGTGAAGAATAATCTGCGCACAAATAACTGCAGTTGCGCAAATTAATTTTATCACTTGTAGTTTTTACTATGCATTGGCTTTGCATATATCGACAAGAACTAATAAGATTTCAACAGGCAAAATTTAATTTAAATTTCATGATTCTAAAGATTTAGAAGAATTGTTTAAATTATGCATTTTGTAGCATAAAAGAGGAAAACACATTTTCCTTTAATAATTTTCTGTGCTTTGTTATGCTGGAAACTCAAAAAACTGTTAGCTCCGCAAATGCAAACGATCTAATGATCTCGTCTATAAAGAAGGCAAAATTAGAGTTCCAAGACACAGTATTCTCTCTTCTTCTGTTTATATCATTTTTTTCTAAACTCCGAAGGAACCTTCATCAATGCATAATACGATTGCATTCCGTTTACATACATGAATCTAAAAGAAAGACGACGAATCGCTTAAATAAAAGGAATAAAAACCCCTTTCTTTCGTTTTTGTCTTCTTTATTAATTAGTGATCAGCATCCCAGGACCAATCTATATTTTATGCATGCCGGCGGCGACTGTTTAAACCCGCCTTTGCTGCATGACCGGCTACAATAATTACGGCGCTCGAGGGTTTGACTTGATAAAGGGCATTGGCAAAGGGAACCCGCGAAAGGCATTCATAATTTCTGATAGAGCAATCGGGGGGCACGCATCTTCGGGCATATTCATATGTCGAATGCAGTCCCACATTGAAGTGCATACCGTTATTAAACTTTTCATATTTGTACATGACCTTCTTTTATACGAATCAAAATAAAAACGTTGCATGATTGGTAGAAATTTGATTAAAGTAATGGCAGTCTTATCAGTCCGCAATGAATATATTTAAGTTTAAGAAAAATATTTGCCAAATACACACATGTGTTCTTAATGAAAAACAAATTATATTTTCCTTTTAACTTTAAAAACAATAAAAAATAAAAATTTCTTCTCTTAAATAATTTGGAAATGACAATTTCGAGTAGAATAAACAGGCGAAAATGTGAAATTATTGAATTAATGAATGTTAAAGTACTGATTATTTCGTTTTAAATTGTGTTGCACAAAAAATATTATAAATAATCCGCCTCCCTCGTAAAATTTCTTAAGATTCATTTGCAATATTATTCCACGTTTGCACTTTCTGCGCGGCATTCATCATAACGCGGAATCTCGTTCCCAATTTTAATCAAATCCCGCGCATCCTATATTACATTTTACAGCGGCAGCTACCACCCGACACAAAGTGCGTAATGATGCTTAGCCGGAAATCCTGTTTTCACGGATCCAAAGTCGGCGAAGATAGCGGCAAAAGTCGACTGCGCCAGGCTGACTTAAGTCGAAAGTTCGCCGCCGGTTACCCCGTCACTGTTTTCCTTGGTGGGAATTTAACTCGGCGTAGTGCATCAGGAGTGCGTTGGTGCATAAGGAACGAGAGGAACCGGGCGGGCGGCGGGTGGGCGGTGGCATTAACGCTGCATCCTCGCGCGCTAATCCGGGTTGTTATCCCCCGGACTTAAACAGGGAACGGACGAGCTCGAACCAACTCTATCCATCCCGAACACGTTCCCGTCCTTTTACCATTTTCTCAAGCTTCAACTCTTAATGAATGCTTGTTGATTTGTATATCTCCGATCTTGCAGAGAAAAATCTTTGCTCTCGGAATATATTTAAAAAGATCAAATTGTAAAAAATATTTTTTTCAAGAATTATTCCTGATGATATTTTTAAATGAGATACTTTAGATATATGGAAGAAAAGCTGTAAGTGTGCCATATTTTTAGAAACTTATCTTCGTCGCTTATAAAGCTATACATGCCTAATTCGGAATCTGATATAGATCCTTTTATCCGAATAAAATTATTATTGATTACACACAAGATTATTTATTTTCACCAACATCACGTAGTCTGAAAGAATTCTTGCATATAATCTCCCATTCCTCGGAGACTAAAAATACGAAAATAAATATCCTTGTTCAGGAAGAATCCGTGGCGGAGAGATCGGATGGAGAAGTTCCATACCTTAATGTTCCTAGAGTCGAGAGAAGAGCCGGCTGTTTCCGCACGTTACGTGTCTTGACCATAGAAACGGTACAATGGTCTCTGCCAAACAACCGCGTCGTAACTCGCGAGTAGATAAAGGATAACATACTCCTCTCTCTCCTTTTTCCCGGGACTTCCTTTCTTCCGTAACTATTTCCTCTCTCTTCTCTCCTCTTACCGTAATTCTATCCGCCTCCCTATCTCTGAAACGTGCTTAGAAAAGCGACCCTTTTGGAAAGTGTGACGACCTACCGTTGATTATTTCACCTCGCACGCATCCATGCTGCCGTGTTATAGTTTTTCTTTTTTTTGGAGCATTGTTTTGACGATGTCATTGTCAATAAATTTTTGTTAACAAGATTATTAATAAAAACATTTTTTTTAATGATAGTTACTAGCTATATATTTAATATATATTTAATACACATATAGCTATATATTTTATACATTAGCTATATATTTAATTACATTTTATGAAGTTAAGAATGACAACACACACACACACACGACACGACACGACACTATTAATTATATCACTAATAAATATTTTTTTGAGAAATTATTTTCTCTAAAATTTCCATTATTTATTACGTTATTTTTCATTGGATTAATAAGATAAACATTTTATTAAAAAAACCTTTTTTGCAAAAATTAATTATTACGAATTTATATTATATAATACTAACTTGTTATGGATTGAAAGATTTAGAATTCTTTTCGTCATTATTTGTTTTTTTTTTTATCAAACTTTTATTTTTCTTATAAACTTAGGATGAAAGCCAGCGTCTAACAGCCAAGAAATACTTTTTTCACTCGAGGTTCGCCTTCGAAGGAATCAACGATGTATTAAGAGTATCCATGGCTTCAGGCTACGAGAACGAGACTCTCGCTGAAATTTTAAACTAGCACGACTTTGCGCCTCGTAAACTTTGCAGATCTTGGAAAATTCTGCTCTTTTGTGTCAAAAAAGCTGACGCTAAAACCGCGTATCAGCTTATTTCGAATGTCAGTGCTATATACATTCTAATCCTTTACCTGTGTGCTCGACCGTTAATATAACTCGTAAATCGATAAATAATAAATGAAATATAGTATACTTTATTATGCATGTCTGATAATGTTTTCTATTCGAAAGTTATCATATATTCATGTTCTACGTATGTAAAAATCATTCCATAATTTATTTTCTTGTAAATATATAATATTGAAGTATCATTTATAATCGATATATTTTTATATATGTATGAATAAATGTTAACATTGGTAAAATTATTTATTTGACTTTTAGTAGAAATAAAAATAGCGATATATTAATAAACATTTTATATCTTTTCTATGTGAAATAATAATTATTTGTGTATTCTTGGAAATTGTTTAAAGTTATGTTGAGAGAGTTTGTTTCAATAAATCCCATTTAAGTAACTTAATAAAAAACTGGAACTTTACTACAGCTTTACTATAAACAGGACAACATTGCTAATTTTAATCGTAAATTTATCGAAGAGACGTATTTGCGATCGCGAGTAGAAAATCGCTGCAACCCTGTGTTATATTTCGGTCTTAAAGCACGTTACGCCCCATAGCCGGAGGCGCATGAAAACGTACGACGAAGAAAAATTCGACGGCACTTCGCCATACCGGTAGGCTTTGTAAGCCAAACCAAATTCGCGCGCTTGCGTTCCTCGCTTTATACACTGCACGCGTTCCAAACGTACCGCGAAGAAGACACTACAGACAAGAAACACCGACGTATATAAAATATTCATAGCACTAGAAATTGCAATAACCGTATTCTTTCTTCTTTCTCTTTATGGAATTATGTAATTGTTTTTGAACGACGCGATTTTTTCTCCGGATTAGCTAATTCAATTAAAATTCAGAACTGTGTTGAAATACCTATACAAGACAAATACTTTGCTTTAGTATTTTATACATAATTTTGATGTTATTATTTTAAACATTTATTTGAAAGTGGTAGAAGAGATAAAATAATTATTGAGATTACAGTATTAGTTTGCAGAAAACAATAATAGATAAAATTTAAATATTGATATTTTTTTAAAGTAAATGTGTATAGTAAGTGATTGTGTGTAGCAATTTGATGTGTAGTTTATAAAATAAGGATTTTTTTTATTTTCTCCGCGAATCGATGTAAGATCTCGAAATTGGTTTGAAACAATGCTCTCGTAAACAATTTCGATTCATGAGGCAACTCTAGTTTGCCTTATAAAAGCGAGAAAGCACGTCACGTGTTGGTCTTTCTATCCAGTTACCGGTATCCCCGATACACTTGCGCTGTCGTTGGGGAAAACGATCGCGATGAAAACTTGATTCCACGTAGCCGTGCGCATCGATGACGCACTTCAAAGTCACAACTGAAAAAAGTCGCGCGACACAATAACGGAAATCGCGGGATACGTTTGATACTCGGCACGGCTGGCAAAAATCCATGCCGACCGTAAAAATAAAGCACCGATAAGAACAATGGTACGATATTGTAACGGGCCGGCTTTTATCGGGATCGATCTCGAAGTTTGAACCCTACCATGATGCGACGAGGCCGAAATCGTCAGGTTTTATCGGCCGCAAAAGTTCAAGCAAGATTAAATTTTACATCAGCACTCCATTTGAAAATTATACAGAGATAAAGGCGTATCTCCCATCAACGAGATAGGAACTTTACAAACCAGTCTTAAGTTATTGTACTTTCGAAAATAAGGAGAGAAGCGGTCGGAATACGGCGAGATGGCGGAAAGTCGCTCGCGGTATTCTTTTCTTTGTTAAAACAAAGAACGACATTAACAGAATACATATCAATAGAATAGTATCATTTTTTGTAATTTTCTTAGAATATAGAAAATGTTACTTAAATCTATATAATGTTGTATCTCTTAATAAATGGCGTTTAATTTTATGTCGATACTTAAAAAGTAAAATTAATTATAGAGAGTTTTCATTATTCACTTATCTAATTAAGAAAAGAGAATAATTACACAACAAGATTACAAAGAGAAAGGAGATAAATCAAGATGTTACTAAACTAAATATGGAAATTACATTTTTTTTTAAACTTTGTAAAATATTTATAAATAATAACTCTTTTTTTCTCTCTTTTTTTTTGGCGCAACTGTTATAACTTTACCATAGTATTAATAGTATGTGTCCAGTCAAATAAATCAGCCTATTGACTGTATATACAATTTGAAATTCTTTATTTCCATATAGTTCAAATTAATTAAGCAGTTAGTAGTTATGTAATAAACAAATGGAAAGTAACAAATAGAAGTAATATAGTCAAAACGTATCTTGACAAATAAAAATAACCAAACAATACAAGAATAATAAATGCAAATTATATTTAAGCATTATTATGTGTCTGTTTTTAAAAATTATATTTTTGGAGATAATATATATATATACATACGTTTTGGTCTTAAATTACTGTCATTTAATTTTGTTTCTAATTTCCAAAATCATTGCCGAGATCTGTGGATTAATTTAATAGCTGGAAAATTACGATTTTTTTCTTAGCATCAAGGGAAGACGTTTTCGGCTGAAAGACCGAAAGCTTTCGCCGGAAGCAACAAATGTTCACCCAGGTGAATTCTGCCACAAAACAACACTCGCGAAGAAAACCATGAAAGGATCGCATGATGCGGTCGACTGAGGACAAAGCAACAAGGAAAAAAAGAATGGAAAGAAAGAAATAACGACATTTTTTGTTGGCGAAGTTAAACGAGAGATAGAAAAATCTCTGATATACCTCGTATAAATATTCGCAAAAAATAAATCAAAGCAAAAATCTGTTCAAATTTTAATCGCCATTGACAAATATTAAATAAATAAACATGTGATTTTTAAAATAATGCTAATTATATTTAACGTATCAATGATTTCGCCGGAAATAATTTATAAAAAATGGATAGTGTCTTTTTTTGGAAATCGTCAAATATTTTAATGCACAAATTTTTTAATGTATAAATACATGAATAAATCTTTCATTATTTAAGATGTAATATAAATTAAGTACATTGCGCTATTACATTTTTATCACGAATAACTTTTTAATTTGTTAAAAACGTTTTATATATATTTCTAGATCTTTTGCAATATTTACTATTCAAATATTTCGCATTCAACATAGTATAATCTAAATTTATAAAAAATTTATAATATATATGTATATATTTTACGTTCTCTCCTATACTTTTTATACTACACATACACAAACACACATATTTGGCAAATAGAAAGAGTTCAAAATAATACATAAAAAGAGAGTACATTTTAGAGTATCATATTTCAAAATCTCGTATATGTATAATTTATGTAACATAAATAAATCTAAAGAAATTGGCGAACAAGGATGAACTATAATGTGAGTTTTTTAATCAATAGTTATTACACATTTGTAATTAACGTAACCGTAACAAGTTTATTAATCGATTTTTATACAATATTTATCTGACAATAATCGTAGCTGGAAAATGAAGAAACATTTGTTTAGCTGGAACAGAAATTTCACACGCAAATTCTTTGCGTGGTCTCGAAGCGGGCGCGCTTTTCGCACCATAAAGCTCGTCTCGGCGAGTATAGCTGCGAGCACTTTTCGCGGGAGAGCGAGCCGACCAAAAGGGTTTTCCGTAGCCGCGAATTTATACGACAAACGGGTTTTCTCGCGCCGAGCACTGCTAGGAACTCGACTTGCATTATGCAACGCGACATAAGAAGATAACGATGATCAGAATGTAGGGAAGACATTGTTAAATATTCAACGAGATGCAGACTCATCGTTGATGCGATGATGTTCTTTTTGTTGTCATAGTAGTCTCTCTTTAATTTTAAATAATTGTATCTAAAATTTATATTTGTGCATTTTCTTAAAACCTGTTTATGAGCTATGTAATATTGTTTTTCTCGTTTATGTCTCAAAATCAATATTCGGACATCTCACTGTTGTTTCCTAAAGTTACTACTTATTTAGACAATCTATAATTCGTGATAAAATTTAAGATAAACATTTATTTATAATTTTAGTACCGTATATTCTTTATACATATATATGATACATAAAATTATACAAATAAAAACTGTCTTAAACTTCGCGAATTATAAGTCATATAAAATGTATTTAAGACTTTATATTGTATGTATGATATAGAAAGACAGAGAAGTAAAAAAAAAGTGTAAAAAGGATATCTTATTTTTTGAATTTAGAAAGTTTAGATTTAAAGGGTCAAAAAAATGCGTGTTGAATAGCCTCGCGTGTGTACGTTGCATCCATCGTGATGCATTTCCGATATGATCGAGGAATCGAAACGAGGAAGTGCGATATGAATTCATATGAATACATCTGTGGTGAAATCGCGAACAAACGGTATGAATGAATGGGAAATTTCATATCATAGAAATTCAATGCGTGTGCTCGCGCTCACGTTATGCCCGATCGATCTCAAACCTAGATCGAAAGACACAGGACGAGTAACATAAGGTGGATGATATAAATGGAAGCAAAAAAACATGTAAACAAATCCGAATAAATTGATAGCATGGCAAATTATTGAAAATTTTACATTATTACGAGAAAAATTATATTTCTATATTTATATTAATTTATTTGGAAATATTATAAAAAATTAAAAAAAAATTACACTAACAATAAGTCTCGCTAGTTAACTCGCATCGATAGCATTCAAAGATGCAAGCAAAGTTTAATCATTGTTCCTGAAAATTGCATGAGAAAGATTAACTATCCAATACAGGATTTTTTGTAAAAGGATCAAATAAGTCCTCATTTTAACAATCGATTTTATGGTTTCCATGAATGTAACGAGAAATTAACGCAAATGTGTTATTGTTAGAAAGTATTCGAATCACTTTTCTCTGCTTCATACAGAAAAAGATAGAGCATAATATCATATTTTATCGACTATTGATTTTAATCTCATTTCTGATATTGTCAAAGATATTTTCAATCCGCATATGACATATAAATTGATATTGATACTTTGATTATACAATTGAAATTCTTTTTCCTCTTCTCCACTATTTTTGCAATCACGCGCTGTTTGTGCGATAATTTATTGTCAAATAAAACGAATTGGAGAGATATCTTTTTATTCTAATGTTGTACTTAAAATTATAAATAATTATTATGTGTTTGCTGTTGGAAATAATGTATAATATATTCTCAATCATTATCAGGAAAATTTGTGATGGAAAATTAAATTTAGAAATTGGGCGATTGGTATGCAGGATTGTAATAATACGCTTGTACACTCTCATATATTACGTTATTAATAATTTAAAAAGTACATAAAACCAGAGAATGAACAATGGTACATACCTTGCAAAAATATAGCATAATGCAGATATAATGAAAAAGGATATTGGTTGATTAATTAAATCAAACAGCGATAATCCAATATATGCATTGTAAATACGTACGTATAATAAAAAGCTCCGACAAACAGATCAAGCTGATATTGGAAAAGCTTATTCAGGTAAATGAACGAAAATGTAAAAGCGGGTCAAAGAATGATTTACAAAGATATGTCTTTACATTTATCCAATCGAAAAATAAAAATAGTTATTTTTCATAAAATTATTATTGATACAAACTGTAGTTTTTATTGGCATAAATATTATTTTAATATCAGCAGCTAGTTTGGTTTATTGTCAAATCATTGTTTTGGACAATATACATCAAGTATTATGTTGCATGTTAAAAACTAATTGTTATAATTGAATTGCTATCATCATGACAAATTGAAATTTTCTGTAAAATCAGCACAGCCACCAAATTCGCGTTCATGTGCTTTGCAACGATACAAACTCCGGTTTTGATCGTTTAATCGGAATCAAAAAAAACGGATTTTGCGAATTTTTAACAGCGCTTAGAAAATTGAAAATTTGTTAACGGTTAGACAAATTTTTAAGCAAAACAATTTTTTTCTCTTTTTACATTAAACAAAACTTTATCAATAAAAATGAAAAAAATGGTAATTAAAAAAATTGTTTATATTTTCCAAAAATTGATTTTAGATATTTTAACTATTGTTTATTCAACTAAAATTTTAAGTTTAAATAAACAGATCAAGACTTAATTAAAGACTTAATTAAATACAATTAAAAAATGACAGAAAGTTGTAGTGATTTGCAGCAATTACTATGTATAGGCTATTTGTTTTTAAGTTTATTTATTAATTTCTTAAATTAAAGGAATATGTATAAATAACGAATATATTGTATAGAAGGAAAATATTAATATTCTGCCAATATCAAAATACAGTATTTTGTGTGAGAAATCGCTTTTGCTGACCAGCCGTCGAATGCAGCGGTTTATTATTTGTCTGCGGATTTTGTCAAAAATTTCCAGTACGATGCCACGACCGTACAATAAAAAATTGATCGCTCTAATTGCTGCGTGGAGGCAAATTTTAACGAGACCTTATTGGCTTGTTTATTCAACTAAAATTTTAAGTTTAAATAAACAGATCAAGACTTAATTAAAGACTTAATTAAATACAATTAAAAAATGACAGAAAGGCTAGTTGTAGTGATTTGCAGCAATTACTATGTATATGCTATTTGTTTTTAAGTTTATTTATTAATTTCTTAAATTAAAGGAATATGTATAAATAACGAATATATTGTATAGAAGGAAAATATTAATATTCTGCCAATATCAAAATACAGTATTTTGTGTGAGAAATCGCTTTTGCTGACCAGCCGTCGAATGCAGCGGTTTATTATTTGTCTGCGGATTTTGTCAAAAATTTCCAGTACGATGCCACGACCGTACAATAAAAAATTGATCGCTCTAATTGCTGCGTGGAGGCAAATTTTAACGAGACCTTATTGGCAGCGTTATCAGTTGCATGATGGTAACGTCGAGCGAATTAAAGGCGGAATTTTGCGGTTACTGGTGATCATTTGCAGCGGACAAACGGCAATCGCACGATGAATTAATTGCGTGACTTTCATCGCGGCGATGTTTAATAACGAATAAACGCGAGTTGAATGCGGTGAGAAATTAATACCATTGTTGAAATATAACGTAAATCAAATCATAATAAGCGGATTCGATGATGAATCCCATATATAGATGAAATTTATTTAATCGACAGATAGAGTGTTTATGATAATGTAAACATAGAATATAAATGCAAATTATATATACTGTTATAAAACATGTATAACTTTATATGTAAAATATTTGAAAAATTAATTAGAAAGAGAGAGAATTATTCTAGCTTCTATTTTTTATATTTGTCAATTTATTTATTATAACTACAATTAATTGATACTATTGTCCCTTTTTTTTTTAAATATTTCAATAATTATGACAACGGTTATTAAAATAAGTTCTCATTGCGGCCTTTAAAAAAATACATCGAATAATATTCATCTCGAGAGCCTAAAGTAAATAAAAATACCAAAAGTAGCCAAATTTGAGATTGGTCAGAATACGCTTTTCCAAACGTTAGTCCCTCCGGAAATGCTATTTCCCGGCTGGTTGACATGATAGGAAATTTACTCGTTGCGGTCGGAAGTTTACTCGCTACTGGAATGAACTAGACGTAAAAGCGACAGCAACGCGTTCGTCTAACTGAAATCGGATACGTTTTTTGGGTTTCCATTTGAAAGCCCGACTGTTTCCAGTTCTTTTGCTTTCATCTTTTGTGAGCAGACGTTCCTTCCGAATGCTTTGAGTTTCGCTTCCAGCTCATTCCGGATTTTATTCATATTTCAAATAAAAGAGATTTTTCTACATGTTTATTCCTTTGCTTGCTTTTTTATTTAAACATTTTTTTATAATTCCAGATAAATGATAGATAAATATAGAATTTATTTATAACATATTGGACAAATTGCGTACAATTTTGGCAAATTTATATAAGAGCATGAAATATCTTTAAATATTATAATAATTACTTTTATATATAATATTAGTTCTCTTAGTATGTATTAATGTCGTATATATACACACACGCACATATATAGTTCTATAAAGATTTGGCGCTTATGAAAAAGCGTATAAATTTGATTGAAAGACTAAAAGAAAATTAATTTTGCACGAAACCTATACATATACATCTAATACAAATATCTGAGATATAGGATATTTGTAAATTCATTATCTCAAAAATACAATAAAAAATAATATAGCACTCATCGATATGATGCGCAACATGCGGAGTTATAGTATATAATGATGATCTGTAAAATATAAATTTACCTAAGTTAAGTAAAGCAATGCCCAAAATAATTAATATTTAAAAAGTATAATTATCACTCTCCTCATTGAAAATTTTTAATTATCCTTTGACACATATTTAATCAAATTATATGTGGTCTTTTACATATAAAAAAACTTTTTTTACATTAAATTTCTATAAAATGTAATAAAAATAAAAATTTCAGTTTTATAGAAGTATATACTGAAAAAAAACTTGTTAACTTAACTCCGTTCAACTAATTACCATTTTTTAATTGAAATATTACCTTAAATATACGTCATGTTAGCTTTAATATGTCGTATTTGACTTAAATATATAAATATTTTAAGATTCTCAAAAAAAAATTAAGAATACTTTATATGCATTATATTACACAATAATCTAAAATAAATTATTATCGCAAAGATAAATGAGCAATTAATTTCAATAGTAACAAATAATAAAATGAGTTATAAATTTTACTCATCTCATGGTTGCTTCGTCGTCGCCCGATACCTCCCCGGATCTCCACCTCCTCTCTTGTTCGTGCTGATTTCTCATGGCACTTACACTCGGGAAAATAGATATTATTTGCGATCGTGCATTAATTACTAGATATACAACGATCGCACGATACTTTGTACGGTACTTCCGACATTAATCACACGAGACGCTCACTTTATTATTCATCTCACTTTACTTATATTACAAGAGGAAAGTATGCAAAAATTATATACATACGATTTGTGGCTAAAATCGCGAAGTACTCATCGATAATAATAATCTGATTTTAACAAATAATGTACGGTGTCAATTATAATCTTATATTTTTACAACGTAAGTATGAAAATAAATGTCAAAATTAAAATTCAAGATAAATATCTGCGAAATGCCGTATTCAAAAATACGTCGTCGCTTTATCGACTATTCGCGCGATAGAATTGTTAGTACGTAGTTGACAAATATTAAGATATGTGATAATAGATACGTATCAATGCGTTAAATATGATTGTACTAATTAATTGAATGCGTTACAATGCCGTTCGAATCGAAACCGATCCATTTAATATGGCCCGATATTACATCAAGTTAAAATTAAACTGTAGTTAAGACGCGATATTAATTCGCGGGAATTAATCGCACAGGTACATAATCGTATAATAATTGTTGCTAATTCTAATAATCTTACGAAATGTGATTACGTTTGGCCTGGTGTATTTGTCGATTTCACGATTATATATTTCGAGAAATAATGCGACACATTACCTTCCCGTCCGAGCCTTGCCGCGCGAATGATGTCACGGTTATGGAATTCCTGCCCGGAATGTAAACAACAGCGCGCTGTTTATGGAATGTAAACAAAACATACGCCGCAAAGATCGAGCGCCGAATATTTCGCGATGTTTTTTTGTATTACTTACAATTTTTATTATATGATATTTGATGATTATATTAACTCGTACGATTAACTTACGTGATAAACGTTACGGATAATAGTATTGCAAATCTGTTCGTCGAACGGATATTTCGTGCGATATATTCGTTTGAAGAAATCAAAGTCAGAATAAATGGAAATTATAAATTACCGTTTTGTTGCGGCATTTGCGGGCAATAAGTGTTTCTTTATATACGTAAATATATTTTTCTTCTCGCGCTTTAAACTTTCATCTATTTAAATATAATTTATCTATCACTTCCGAATCGAGAGCGCGCAGTAATACATTACAAGCGACAGAATCGAGTGAAATAAAGCCCGTATTTGTAAACATGGTGAGAGGGAGTTTGACGCGCTATTTTCGCGGCACTACTACTTACATTCCGTATTCCGCGTCCTTCCGTGCGGTGACTTTCGGGCAGGAAGGTACTGGCGTGAGATGTGCTCCGTGTCGTATTATCTCTCGAAATGAACAATCGTAACAAATAACAGGCCAAACGTAATCATTTCGTACGATTATTAGAATTAGCAGTGATTGTAATAATCACTCGACGTTTATGTATCCGCGATTAATTAATTTGTGCGAGTATCGCGTCTCAACTAACATAAACTAATCTTATTTTGACGCGCGTCATAATAGATGGATCGATTTAGACTCAAACGGCATTATGACGCATTCAATTAGTTAGTAACAGTATTTAACACACTGGTATGTATTTAATACCTTAATGCCTGTCAACCGTATACTAAAAATTCGGCATTTAATCGGTGATTCGTGTATTTTAAGAGATTTATACGATCGAGATTTATCATTCGGTTAATCAATAAAGCGACGACATATTTTCGAATACGGCATTCCGCGAATATATATTTGTTTAATAATAATTTATACATTTATTTTCGTATTTACGTTATAATTGTATAGAATAGCGAGCGATAACGTATAGTACTACGTACATTATTTGTTAAAATTAAAAGAGGTAGCATTATCGACGAGTGATTTGCGACTTTGGCTATAAATTATACGTAATTGATTTTTGCATACTTTCTTCTTGTTGTAATATAATAAAGCGAACGTCTCATGTGAGCAAAGTCTCGGGAGGATCGTGTACATACAAAGTGTCGCGTAATTGTTGTATGTCTAGTGATTAGTGCGATCGTAATTAATATTTGTTTTCGCAAGTGTAAGTGTCATGAGAAATCAGCACGAACAAAAGACGAGATTGTTCGGGGGAGGGGGGGGGGGCATCAGGCGACGGCTGAGCAACTGTGAGGTAAGCGAAGTTTGTAACTTATTGAATTTATTATTTGTTACTTTCGAAATTAACTGCTCGTTTATTTTTACTACATAAACGGCAATTTCTTTGCATTATTGTTTCGTTATTGTGTAATATAATATATAAAGTGTTTTAAATTCTTTTTTTATTTTTAAAATCTTAAAATATATATATTTATAAGAAA
>NW_021853600.1:964973-980501 GCF_003651465.1 Formica exsecta | reverse complement strand
AAGTCGAACATAGCCAAATGATATATATATATATATATATATATATATATATATATATAAATATATATATACATAAACATATATAAACCTTTATATATATGCCTTGCTATATATGAGAAAATTATTTTATAAAATTCTATACAGATTTATACATTTAATATGTATATTTGATATAGAATATTCACAAATTCTTTATCTTATGTGTATATATATATAGAATTATATAAAATAATTTTCCCATATATAGAAAGGCTTAGCCTTTTTATAAAGCGTTTTTTATCAATCTTTTTAGGACGGCATTCTATTAACTAGTTCATTGGTAATTAATTATATATGGGCAAAAAAAGTGGCAAAACTGGTAATGACTTATATATGGGCACCTCGAATAACTCTGCCAATTTTCAACGGATTTGCATTGAACTTGATACATCCATGTTTTTTGGGTCGATGATTAATACGAAATTATTTATTCTTACTAGTTTTGGCACAAAACGTTGATTACGGGTCCACCAATGAACTGGTTAAAAGGCTTTTTATATAAAGATTGAATTTACAAAGATTTTGTAATATATATATATATCAGTTATCAAATATAAAAAAACCAAAATTTCTGCTACATATATTTGATGATGTATTTAAGATCAAGTATTATATTTTTTTATACTTTAGGACTGGTTGCTTACACAAGAAGTAGATATTTTGAAATATGTAAATAAAAAGATTTTTGGTATTCTTTATTAACTTGTAAGATTATGAATATACTATGGTTTAATGTGTGCGAAAGATATTCTTACTTTATATTGTATTAGCCAACACCCGTGTACATATCCGATAGCCAGAAGAATGCGTGCATGGGAGGGTTAATTTATGCAAATGCTACGTGAACTTTCCGCCTGGCATGTTAATTAAGATTGAGTGATCGTCGTAGCGTGTTAATTAAAGTGTTTTGCTTAGCGTATACCTAGTTGTTTGCGATGTTCTGTTCGTGGGCAGTAAATGCGACAGTAAAGGCGTTACGTATATACGGCTAATATGTTGAAAGCTCCTATCATATTTTTTTTTCACTTAAAGACTATTTACGTTCTTATTTTGTTTATTAAAGATGCTCTAAATATTCATATAAGCTCCAAAAATATCAAACAAATAATCATCATGCTAATTCATTGCCTATTATTACTTATCAAAAGATATTTCTAAATATACAAGTATATGCACAGAGAGAAGATTACGATTTGTACAATTTTCTCGTGTACTTTTTATTGCTCATATCTATACATACACACACACAGAACACAATATCTTTTATAATTTCTTATATAAAAAGAAGCGAATATCTTTATATTTTCTAAAGTATTTTTTTTTTAAATAAGTAAAAACAATAGGCTTATATACTTCAATATATTTATCTAATTAATTGCTCATTTATTTTGTTTGCGCGTATTCTCTATCGTAATAATCATCATAATTTATAGGATATGTTATGTAACATTGATTGTAAGATATTGTTATTTAAACGGTGCCATAATTTCTTGAAAATATTTCACTCAATCATAGTGTGCGCGTGTTGTATGTGTGTGTGTGTGTGTGTGTGTGTGTGTGTGTGTGTTGTAATTAATTAACTCAGGCAATGATAGTAATTAGCTGCGTTTTTTTAATCAAAGCTGGACATGCTTATATGATGTCTTTTTGTAAAATATTATATCGATGTCAGTGATTACAAGTTTTGATTAATGGTTTTAAAATATTTAAAATATAATAATTTTAAAAATACAGATGAATTAATTTTTATTAAATACTAGAAAGCGTATCTACTGCTTTTTAAATATTGTTGCAACAATACGGTTTGTTATTTTTATTATTGCTATAATATAATTAGAAACTGCAAGAATTGCTTCTCGATGATAGCGTTCATTCTTCGCGACAATTTTTCAACACCACATTTATTATAATTTTGCTTCCAAGTTTTTAATTATAAAATAACTTTATTGGCTAATTCTTTAATGAAAAATTCCATAAAAACATCGACCCGTCTGTTTATAGTCTTTATTGCGATATCTAAGAAGCATTTACGGAAATGCGTAATTATATAAGAATCACCCCTCCCTCCCTCTCCCTCTACACATGTACGGCTCAGTACATTCTTTATTTGATCATCGACGCACACATAAATTAACTAAAATTGCAATTTATTGATGCGCATCTTTGTACTTTTCGTTTTGCAGCAATGTTTTAAACGTCTGACGATCATTCGAAATTATTCGACCGCGACGCGAATCTCGAGAGATGTGCATGCTGTAAAATCGGCGTTAATTAGCGGCGAGGTTTAATTAAACTACTTGCCGATTGCCGTTTTATTATAAAGCCGTACTTTCATGCAATTCGATAATTTCCATAGGGATATAGCTGGTTAGGAACGCATCGACTTCCTCGCAATCAAATATGTGACTTGATTCTATACTGTACTTCGTACAATGATATAATTAATTAAAGCAGCAAATTCAGAATCGCACACAATATGCGCTGACACACATTGAAAAAGTTCTTTGTAGTAATTAAGCTAAAAATTATAAACATTTTAATAATTTATCATAAAAAAATTATATTTTTTATATCAAAGATAAAATGACACAAGATCATTTTAGATATAAAAAATTCCATATCCAAAATCCGTTTACCTTAATAATTATCTTATTTAGCTTATGTTAAAAAGAAGTCATATGAAATAAAGATCGTGATTTCTGATAATCATTAAATTTATTTGTTATATTTAACAGGATTTATAATTATAAAATATATACATTTATACCAATATACATACCTCCATATATATACATATATATGTATATATATGTATTTTATAAACTTTTGTGTAAAACTTTTTACACACATAAGCATTATTTTTTTGAAGTGTTTTATTAAAAGTAAATTAAATTAATTTTTAATATTTATGATTAAAAAGATAAAAATTAATAAACTGTAGAAAATTAAAAGAGAGACTACTCGCGCGTTATTATATTGAAAATTAATCTTTAGAACTCTTTAAAATTAATAATAAAATTCTTTAAGATTAATAATAAAGTTGTGTTTCTATTTTAATCGATTATGTCGACAACAGCGCAGAAATTCCGATACAGCATGTCACGTAATTTCGCAAAAATTTAAACGTGTATGGCAATCTTTGAATACCGTTTCCTCCATGTTTCCGACTAATTAACGCCGTTTGGTGAGCTATTGGAATGCCATATCCGCGGACGTGTGAACAGACACATACTGCGCATTCGCATGTTTCGCGTTTGTGCCAGAACTCCATGAAACAGATCAGTTCGATCAATGCCGATGTAGTAAGTTATTCTCGGATTACAGCCAAGAATGCCCCAATTTGCATTTGAGATAAATGGCGGAATAAAAGATTATCAATAAATAATTAACACATCGAGTTAATGCTTATTTCTGTTTTCTTAAAGCTATATAAGATATCTAGTTCTCATTTAATGGTGATTTCATTATTTCGACATTTTTTTTTATTATTAATTATAATAATACATACATTTTACGTAGTATAGCAATTCAAAGTTTTAATATTATAAGAGAGAGAAAGAGAAAAATTGCTACATATTTTTTTTTGTTTATAAAACAAGAAAAAATGCTTCTAATGCGCATTATTTTTTCGTTTAATTGATTATCAGATTACTCTGACACTGAGGACATTGGCCGGATATTATTTACACAGACATATCCGTCGTTCGACAACTTCTTTGAAATGGGACATTTTCGCGAGCAATAGCGTAGAGAGGCTCACATTGGAAGCATTGACCCGTTACGTGTAGTGTCCTACGGATCATTATAACTCGAGAGATACCGGTATATAATGTCTTTCCGACACACATATATGCTCCGCTTCCCGTGCTCTTTTTCACAAGTAGGTCGAAGAGTATCGATTGTGCATGCACACATTTACGCGTGTATGTGTACATATGCACAGATACGAGTATACATATGTACGTATACGTGCATATCTGTGTGTGCGTGTGTCGAGAATTGGACATGGGATCGCGTTCATATCTCGAAATTCAATTTCGAGTGATACACATCGGTACACGCGCGCAATTTATATATTGTCGCAAGACAGAAAGAGACCACGAGCTTCGAATCATACAGGACGATACGTTCCGCGATGCTTTTGCCGCTAGGACGAATAGTAAAAATAGCTGCATAGATAAAAGAACGGAGGAATCAGTGTAATTCTATGTTTATATTTGATCTTTTAGTTTTTGCAACTTTATTGTCAAAAATAAAATTTATATCTAAAATTGAGAAAAAATTAATGCAATTTTTGTTAATTTTTAATTTTTTTATTGCAAGTTGCGATTTAAATTGCATACGCTGTGCAAGTATTATAAAGATTAACTTACCATGTATAGCGTGTATGTGTGTGTGTGTATCTTGAATTATAACTTTTATATACTTAGACATAATATATCGTTGAGAATTTTAATCACGCATTATGGGAAAACTATAAAAATAGGCGATGACCGATTAGTTCAGATCTTCATCGTGATCCCTTTTAAATTGATTCCGACATCACGACGTCGTACAAAAAATTGCGGCGGATCGGTTTTGCCGCAGGCTATCTCTCTTCGTCCCCATCCTTGTGTCTCGACGCGTTTCTTTCCACCGTTTTATATAGACAAATTAATTTTCCGTCGGAACGCGCAGCATAGTTGTCGACAGCATTTTTTGCCAGTTGTGATTTAAAGTAAGACGTACGAACATGTCTGGTTTTATGAAATTTTTGCCTCTTGTTAACAGGCATAAATAATTTATGATTTGATAAGAATGTAATTCACAAGATAAGTAAAATTGATAAATTGACAAATTAATTATCTTATTACAAATCTGTAAATTAAGTTATTAAATTATTTAATTATGCTCGTATTGATATAAGAAATATAATAATAATCAATAAAATAATAAAAAATTAGAGTTTGCTTGTAACGATGTTAACGTTAAGACGCGTACAAACTTGTTGCGTATCTCTGTATTGTATCGTTATTGTATAACAGGAATGCGTTTCAAATCAAGTAAAACACACAACGGACTTGGTCGGTACAATGTCAATATATATACACGATTTGCAAACGCATCCCTTTTATATGATCATGATTTGATGATACAATACGAAAATGCGCAACAAGTCTGTCTATTTACTCTCTCTTTGTTAGAAAAAAATTTTATAATGCCATTGCCGATATAGTTACCGAAAAAAACAGAATAATTTTTATTATTGTCACTTTTTTGTATGTTCAAGATGGAGATAGTCAGATGTTCTGTTTTAGATATCTTACTCTGTATATTTAAAAGAAATGAGTAAAAGATTCTAAATTATTAAACTTTCTATATACTTTATTTCGACATCAATATGCCTTGACCATGTTAGAATTAAAAAAAATAACGGAAATTGCAAAAACTCATTATTTTTGGATAACGATAACGATAACGAGTTAGTTTTTAAAAACGTAACGAGTTTCTTTTCAGAAAAAAAAAACCGGTAATAGTAACGAGTTACTTTTATAAAGTAACTTTACCAACTCTGATAATACCTACGATGTTATTAAAGATAAAAAGAAGCTGAAGAAAAATAATTTTGTACCTGTATTACTCTTGCAGTAAATTATTTAAGATAATTGAATTGTCAAAATTGTTTATTATTATTTATGAATTTTATTAGTATTTATGAATGAGTTATTAGATTGCATAACAATTTAAAAAAGAAAAAAAAGGAAGGAAGGAGGGAACTGGATCAAAAATTCTTTTTGCGTGCTAGGACGTCAAATTTTTGAAATACATCTCATTGTACGAATTCACTTTGTAGGCCAAATGGCCAAATGCAATTTTTGCAATTAGGGAGAATTAACGAAGCGAGAGGAAGAGAGAGAGAGAGAGAGAGAGAGAGAGAGAGAGAAATAAGCGTGACATAAAAATATAGTTAAAAATAGAAGGAACAAATAACTGCTTTTCTAAATTATTCTTTTCTTTGATTAACGATCTTAAATTATACAAAAAGACATGTATAAAAGAACTTTGCATTATTGTTTAATAATAATGCTAATTTTGTTTATCTTTTATATCACGCTGTATATTGTAAACAAAATTTTTTATTGCATTGTCTGACTGTAATTTTTGAATTATGGATTGATCCATTTTGCATTAGTACAAAAACAGTCGCATCTGTCGAAGGATTGCCGGCTTCATTGTGCTCTCCGTCGACAATAGAATACGGCAAACTCCTTTCACCTTGCTCACTTTTTTCTTCCTCTCTTCTTTTCTCAGTCTTTTTCCTTTCCGCTCCACTCGTCGCGGCGCCTTTGTAACTCGCGAAAAAGTTATGTCGCTTTCTCCTAATTGAAGCTGCAATCAGTCCATGCAAATAGCTCCCTGAAGGTGCATCCTTCCGTGCAAAGGGCGCGAACAGGAAAGTCGGGAAGCTGGCCAAAGTACCCTTGTTCCTTTAAACTTCATGTGCCATTAGGATGATTGCATGCTGAGCACATCAATGTAAATAGTACTTAATGTTACACAGCCTGTTACAGAGAAAAGCTGTATTCATTTAAAGCGATAGTGATGTTCTAGTCACTTCTATGCTGGTTCTAGTTTTTCATTCTGTCCATTACATATTATACATTCTTAAAATGATTTTAGATGCATTTTCACCTCTCTGTATAAAACGATATAAATATATTATACAAATAATTGTATAATAAAATTAATCAAAATAAATAATTACTTTCTCTC
Organism: Formica exsecta; assembly: GCF_003651465.1. Classification (NCBI taxonomy): domain Eukaryota; kingdom Metazoa; phylum Arthropoda; class Insecta; order Hymenoptera; family Formicidae; genus Formica; species Formica exsecta. The sequence goes on along the minus strand of NW_021853600.1, from coordinate 973,709 downwards.
TCTCTATTTCTCTCTCTGTTATTTATATTATCAGTTGCATTCATCTACATTAAAATAAAGATAAAATGCAATGTAATTATTTTTAAAAAGTTTAATATAATGTTGCAGATACAGTGCAAAAAATTTAAAAAGTCAGTTTTTTCCTGAAAGAAAATGTGATGAAAATTATGTATAATGCAAAAATTTAATATATTTCAAAATTTAGTCTCAGATTGATATATAATTATCTTTCTCTTTTTCTATTTTAATATTTTTACGATAAAGTATTCAGTGTTGTTGATAAAAGATGCGAAATAATGCTCAAAAAATAAGCGAAGACTCAGCTTTCATATCTTTTCTGTTTCGATCACAATGTGCAATCGAGTTTGCCCTTCAACTGGCAGCGGTAATCGAGTCTCTATCAGGTATGCTAATTACCGGACTTCGATTGCGATTCGTCGTTATCCTAAACGATTTGTCCGCGCGGTTTCGAACGATTGCGCAAACGCGGCCACCTGTTGCTCTCGCAACATGCGAAGAAGAAAGCCCGCGATAATTATTATGGCAGATACACTACTTTCTCTCTCTCTCTCTCTCTCTCTCATTTTTTTCTTTTTTTTTCAGTTTGCTGTTACAAGCAACTCTTCGCTGTTCGCTTATCCCTTTCATATCTATTTTCCTCGACTTTTGTCCTTCTCGTCGCAGCTACTTCACTTCGCGTTATTATTTCTTCGTTCTCCTCGTCGCGACACTTTACGAAAAACGAACAAACGCTTTGGAAAAATTGCTATAAAAAAAGTAAGATTCTATGAGAGTAAACGAGAGCATAGCTTCATTACAAAAATAGCAAAAAATGAATTGCAATTAATCTTAATTATGTTAAAAAATTAATTATTTCTATATTAAAATGAGAATATGTTGATCTCGGAAATAAATAAATTGCGATAAAAAATCTCATTAAAGATATTATTAATTTACTAATTTTTAATACAAAATATTTGTTAATAATCAATATACATATTATGGGAACTGTTACAATTAATGTTATTTACATCAAGTCTTTCATCATTAAAATAATCAAGAACTTAATATTTGATTTAATTTTTGAATTTAGATTCAGAAATAAGAATATAGGTAAATGAAAAATAAGATGAATAAATTTTTATATTGTCTATATATCGCCAGTGGTATTTATTTTGAAACATCTCAAATAATATGTAGCCAAACTTTAATATTCATTTTAACAAAATCAATGTAATTTTAAACTTCTATATATTGAACTCTCTATTATATTGAACTATATTAATTAACTATATTTTTGTGAATTTAAAAATAAGTGCATTTTCTAGGTAGTAAATATTATTTCTGGGAAAAGACAAAACTACACATAATCTAACATTTAATTTTTATTATATTAATATTTCCATACATACACGCACGCGCGTGCATACATATATACACATATACACACACATCTGTTCTTCTTTATAACTATTATATATATAAATCCTTTATGGAATTATTAAGTATAGAGGCAGATAGAATGATAATCACGCGTAGAATCGATAAGATAGTGAGACACGCGTGCCTTGCAGCGATATATTGAAGGGAGCAGGCGATTGTGCATCTGACATCTTATCATTGACAAACGCGTGCGATGCCTATTGAAACGTTCCTTAATCGATAAGCATTTCCCGCAGTGTTTGGACATCGTTGTATCGATTCGAAATGCCTTACGGTGTCTCGGCATTATAAGTTCGAAACAATTCATCGCATGCGAATGCACTTTATTCACGTGCGAGACTAGAAATGCAGTTGTGTTCATCGCGATTGCGATGAATTGTTAACGAACGTCTTTTACAGCAAGAGAGTATATAATACGCAACCATGATATATAATATAATGCATAGTATACAATATAATGCATATTGGCAAATATATAGTGCACAAACTCAAATGCTCTAGTTGAATACTTAATAATTTATGACTTCTTGTGAACGTATATAAGAAGCTAATATATTATTTTTATTTAAGTCAATCATAAATAAAGATTGAAATTATTTCTCTTAAGAGAGAAATAATTTTTCTTATTTTTATTAATTATTTCAATTCATCTTTATTTCCTATTTTTATATTTTGTAGATAATAATCTTCAGAAATATTATATAGACTGCTAGAATTTATTTTATATCTTTAAAATTGATAAAGTAAATATGACAAGAAAATAACTTATATGAAAGAAAATTATATAAAGAGGAAAATATATTCTTTGATAACATCAAAAATTTATCAAAATTATATAATATTCGCTTGCTCTTATATTTGCTATATGAAACGATCTTCTTGCCGAACGCGATATTGTATGGAAAACGCGATTCCGGCATTAAATGCTGCGCGTTTAATCTTCACTCGTTCGAACCGAAGGAGACTGACACAGGAGAGAAACGTAATGAAACAGGCAGAAATAAAAAGGATGTTACCGTCAAGATCTGAAAATAATCCGGAAGATGGGAAGGAGTAGGAGGAAACGCGAGAAGAGAGAAGGGAGTAGAAGATACGGGTTCTCCCTTTCTCGTAATTAAAATTTCCATTTCTCTCTTCCGTGTGGTCGACTTTGTTTTCCTTCTATCTATTCGGGATCGCAGCATCAAAGGTATCTTGTGTGTGCCGCGGTAATAATAACGGAACCCTCAAAAAGCGTTTTCACCGTAACGAGTCATAGGATTTAAACCGTTCTCTTCGTTAATTGGCCTGTCGCTGCACTCTCAGCTGTATCCAACTCTCATAGTACTTCGAATAATGAAATGCGATTGTGCGGACGGCCGATTCTCCTCGGATGCTGTCATTAGCTGTTTGACGTTTAAATCCCGAGAGATACTGAAATTAGATGAAAGGAATGTAATTTATTAATTATGACTCGCGCGATTACATTTGCTGGCAATATTTATCAATCTGTTTTGATAATTTAATTAAATAATGTGTCATGGTTGTAACTTTTTGACGTTGATTTTGTTTGTTAGTGTGTCGCGTTTGGAAAAATTCTTATTTTGAGCTGCATCGTTTACTGAATTTCATTTTTGATGGAAATTTAACGGTTGTCAAATGATTAAATCGTTCAGAAATCAAATGGCACAAGATATCTGTTGCATTAATTAAAAAGAAGCGCAATATTTTTTAACTAATAGTTTTTCTCTCTCTCTCTCTCTCTCTCATTTTTTTCTTTTTTTTTCAGTTTGCTGTTACAAGCAACTCTTCGCTGTTCGCTTATCCCTTTCATATCTATTTTCCTCGACTTTTGTCCTTCTCGTCGCAGCTACTTCACTTCGCGTTATTATTTCTTCTTTGGAAAAATTGCTATAAAAAGGGTAAGATTCTATGAGAGTAAACGAGAGCATAGCTTCATTACAAAAATAGCAAAAAATGAATTGCAATTAATCTTAATTATGTTAAAAAATTAATTATTTCTATATTAAAATGAGAATATGTTGATCTCGGAAATAAATAAATTGCGATAAAAAATCTCATTAAAGATATTATTAATTTACTAATTTTTAATACAAAATATTTGTTAATAATCAATATACATATTATGGGAACTGTTACAATTAATGTTATTTACATCAAGTCTTTCATCATTAAAATAATCAAGAACTTAATATTTGATTTAATTTTTGAATTTAGATTCAGAAATAAGAATATAGGTAAATGAAAAATAAGATGAATAAATTTTTATATTGTCTATATATCGCCAGTGGTATTTATTTTGAAACATCTCAAATAATATGTAGCCAAACTTTAATATTCATTTTAACAAAATCAATGTAATTTTAAACTTCTATATATTGAACTCTCTATTATATTGAACTATATTAATTAACTATATTTTTGTGAATTTAAAAATAAGAACATTTTCTAGGTAGTAAATATTATTTCTGGGAAAAGACAAAATTACAAATAATCTAACATTTAATTTTTATTATATTAATATTTCCATACATACACGCACGCGCGTGCATACATATATACACATATACACACACATCTGTTCTTCTTTATAACTATTATATATATAAATCCTTTATGGAATTATTAAGTATAGAGGCAGATAGAATGATAATCACGCGTAGAATCGATAAGATAGTGAGACACGCGTGCCTTGCAGCGATATATTGAAGGGAGCAGGCGATTGTGCATCTGACATCTTATCATTGACAAACGCGTGCGATGCCTATTGAAACGTTCCTTAATCGATAAGCATTTCCCGCAGTGTTTGGACATCGTTGTATCGATTCGAAATGCCTTACGGTGTCTCGGCATTATAAGTTCGAAACAATTCATCGCATGCGAATGCACTTTATTCACGTGCGAGACTAGAAATGCAGTTGTGTTCATCGCGATTGCGATGAATTGTTAACGAACGTCTTTTACAGCAAGAGAGTATATAATACGCAACCATGATATATAATATAATGCATAGTATACAATATAATGCATATCGGCAAATATATAGTGCACAAACTCAAATGCTCTAGTTGAATACTTAATAATTTATGACTTCTTGTGAACGTATATAAGAAGCTAATATATTATTTTTATTTAAGTCAATCATAAATAAAGATTGAAATTATTTCTCTTAAGAGAGAAATAATTTTTCTTATTTTTATTAATTATTTCAATTCATCTTTATTTCCTATTTTTATATTTTGTAGATAATAATCTTCAGAAATATTATATAGACTGCTAGAATTTATTTTATATCTTTAAAATTGATAAAGTAAATATGACAAGAAAATAACTTATATGAAAGAAAATTATATAAAGAGGAAAATATATTCTTTGATAACATCAAAAATTTATCAAAATTATATAATATTCGCTTGCTCTTATATTTGCTATATGAAACGATCTTCTTGCCGAACGCGATATTGTATGGAAAACGCGATTCCGGCATTAAATGCTGCGCGTTTAATCTTCACTCGTTCGAACCGAAGGAGACTGACACAGGAGAGAAACGTAATGAAACAGGCAGAAATAAAAAGGATGTTACCGTCAAGATCTGAAAATAATCCGGAAGATGGGAAGGAGTAGGAGGAAACGCGAGAAGAGAGAAGGGAGTAGAAGATACGGGTTCTCCCTTTCTCGTAATTAAAATTTCCATTTCTCTCTTCCGTGTGGTCGACTTTGTTTTCCTTCTATCTATTCGGGATCGCAGCATCAAAGGTATCTTGTGTGTGCCGCGGTAATAATAACGGAACCCTCAAAAAGCGTTTTCACCGTAACGAGTCATAGGATTTAAACCGTTCTCTTCGTTAATTGGCCTGTCGCTGCACTCTCAGCTGTATCCAACTCTCATAGTACTTCGAATAATGAAATGCGATTGTGCGGACGGCCGATTCTCCTCGGATGCTGTCATTAGCTGTTTGACGTTTAAATCCCGAGAGATACTGAAATTAGATGAAAGGAATGTAATTTATTAATTATGACTCGCGCGATTACATTTGCTGGCAATATTTATCAATCTGTTTTGATAATTTAATTAAATAATGTGTCATGGTTGTAACTTTTTGACGTTGATTTTGTTTGTTAGTGTGTCGCGTTTGGAAAAATTCTTATTTTGAGCTGCATCGTTTACTGAATTTCATTTTTGATGGAAATTTAACGGTTGTCAAATGATTAAATCGTTCAGAAATCAAATGGCACAAGATATCTGTTGCATTAATTAAAAAGAAGCGCAATATTTTTTAACTAATAGTTTTTAATAAATAATATTTCAAAAAATTACATGTCTGCAAATAATGATTTTACATTAATAATATATTTCATTAGTTAATATATCCGTATGCGCGTGGCAAGAGACCGCATAATTATTTTCATAATTCATAAATAATATTTAAATCGATTTTATAATTTAAAAATATCTATCACTATTTTGAAAGATTTTTCTATGCACTTTGCAATATTTAAAGCCTAATAATTTATGCCAAAAATGTTTGGGAGAAAAACTTTCGCCACTGTATTGTACGGGTCTGAATGAAGTTATAATGGCGGTCGGAGAGCACACTGGCTATGTTATCTGGCGCACAGGGCAAAAGAGGACAAAAAGCCAAATTCGCTAAGGATACACACAAGCAAATTCACTGGCAAGCCAATTAAGCCAGAAAATCTCTTTCCGCTTTTCTAGTTTATTCATGTTCGTGCAATAATAGATGATAGTAAATCTTCTTTATGTCACTTAATATTTTAGATATTCAGATTCTACATGTTTTATAAATAATCATTAATAATTTATCCAGCATTTATAGGTTATATAATTTAAATAATCTTTATGACTTGATATATTTTATTAATTTGACAAGTAAAGAGATAAATTTGACAAGATAATATATTAATATTATCATAAATTTTATATTATTGGTTTCATTTTTAATTTTTATTTTCTTCCCTTTTTTAATTCATTAGCTATTAGCTTGTTCAAAAATTTATTTGTACATAAACTGCTATCAGTATGCATCAACGAGTTAAATCCGATAATCAGTCGCATTTACGAATAAACACTTATATGGTTGATAATTTTCTGCCTAGCCATGCACTGTTTATCTCAATCGATCATCTATCAGCTATGCCTTTTTAACATGGGCTTGACTGAAAGATCAATATACATTTTATAACAAAGAAATATAATATAATTTTCTTTTTATATATAAGTTAAGATTTATCTGTTCAAAGAATTAAAATTTTATTGTACATTAATATAAATGCAATAGAAAAGTAGAAGTTAATTTAAATTAAGTAAAAATTAATAAAAATAATAAAATAGACAAATTAATTGAATTATAAAAATAATAGAATATAAATGTATAAGTACATGCACGTATGTATGTATGTGCATTGTTATTATTAAAAGTGCAGTGAGGATATAAAGTTGTTGAAGTATAAGGAATAGAAGATTAATACTACATTAGAAAGAATAGCAATGTTAAGAAAATTATAAAATACTAATAACATTTGCAAAATAAAAATAAAAAATTTTCTAATTAATTAAGCTCACAAGTTAAACAATTATTTTACCACTAAGCTTACATGTTCAAACGCCTGTTCATTACATATAGGTAATATATATCTCAGGCTACATTTTCTCGTAACACGAATACAGCGGCGTCGCACCGTGCTGCATCGATTATGCCAGCTTATTTTGCTCTCAGATTCTCTGTGGGGGGTAGAACTACGAGATGAAGCAGGCAGCTCATTATTATCAAGGGTGAAGAGCGCCTTGTGAGATGTAGGGTGCGTGACGTCGCGGTAACTTTGCATTTGGATCATCTGATACGTGCGCGTTTATGCGTCTCGTACGATTAATAATGGGGAAAAGCTGGGGAAGAGGAGCGCGAGAAAGCTCTTATCGTATATCATTAGATCTGAAATCGATTTGAGTATTGGTAAAGGAGGCAACTCTCCTGGCATTTGCTCCTCGCTCTTGCGATCGATCGTTTTTTGTTATAACAAGATGGTATTTCTTATTGCTGTTTGTAAAAGCTTTGTATTGTAGTTTTTGGCAGGAGAGCTTTAGGTATTTATAAAGTAAGCATCAGGTTATTGAAGAGGCTGGATTATGTAGAATTAAGAGCATATTTTGATGATAGGGCAATTAAAGCTTGCTCTGAAAAGGATTGATAATAATGCACTCTGTGAGTTTGTTAAACTCATTTTAATTGATAGCCAATTTAATTTTTTTTATTGAAAGAAATATTTTGAATTAAGATGTTTGTTTAAATACAATTATATTAACTTTATATTGTAAGCTAATCAAAGACTTTTTTTTATATTTCAAAAAAAAATATTGATATAATTTGTTATAATAGACTATTGTAGAAAAGATTACATTTTTATTAACACCATTAACTTACTTTAATCTTTCATATCTTGGTTTCATTTTTCTGATAACTATCTCGAATTGCCCTATTTTCATTCTGGAATTGGGATTTGATTTGTAAGTTAACGAATACGCGATAGAAGTGCACAAATGGCAAAACTCCAGCACAAATTGCAAGAATTGCAAGCACACCAAAGAATGGCATATCGCCCTGTGGCGATAAAATAATCGCTTACGGAGTGACGCTTGGTCGGCCAAGTCTGTTGATTCTCGAGTGTTCGATGAAGTTAGTAATAATACTGGTAGTGATAGTGGTGGTAAGTGGTAGTGGACGAGCGTCGACTGCACTTTCCTCGAGATTAGAACACGAGCGAATCCCTTAGGGCGATGTGGACCGCGAGGTGAATTGAGATGGAAGATTGATAAGAGATGGTTGAATGATGTACGAACGAGAGATGGGAAAGATCGATCGAGTCGACACTGAGTTTATTTGATTGAAGCAAGTTTCTGATAGATTCTAAGAGCGCGAATGCGACAGAATAATGTCCTCTAGTAGGACTAATATCAGTGCCTCAGGCTCTGATCTTATAGATCTTAGCAGCTTTATCATGAACAATGCAAGAGAATATTACACTATTTGTTGCCATTATAGTATGTTATATTTAAACATAGCATAGTATATTTAATGGATGCACATTTTCTTTATTTTTAAAATTTTTAAATAAATTCTTAAATTAAAATATATAAGAGAGTATGATCTGAACATTTTAATTCTATATTAAAAATGGTTTTTTTATTTTTTAATAGTATTAGCTGCGATTTATCGGAGATTATAAAATTCAATTAAATACGTATAAATAATATATTATTTATATTAATTATATGTA
>NW_021853600.1:957643-961162 GCF_003651465.1 Formica exsecta | reverse complement strand
TATTATTTATATTAATTATATGTAAAATTTTTTTACATGATTTACATGATTATTACCAATAGATTTTATCGGTATAATAATCGATGTAATTAAATATTGTGCAATTGAAAATTTCGATTCTCAAGGATGAGATTTATATTAATTATATGTAAAATAATTTTTTTTTTACATGATTATTACCAATAGATTTTATCGGTATAATAATCGATGTAATTAAATATTGTGCAATTGAAAATTTCGATTCTTTTGATTTTCAAGGATGAGTGCGGTAAGCGAACGAGTGCTTGTTTTCCACAAGTTTCAATCTCTCTATGATCCGCTGTGTAATCGTTTTTTCCTTGCTTCAGCTTTCAGTAACAAAGCGATTTCTTCGATGTTAGTTATATTTACAAACTTCCGTTGCACTCGGCATCAGAAGCGGGCAGAAAACGGAAATTCTTCCGCCGCATTGCTTTCCCTTTACGTGCGTCGGCCAACATTATAGTTCCGCTGTACAAGTCTGCCATTTCGCAGCGCGCAGACGATGGCCTTTCGATAACGGCGAGAGAAAGATTAAGCTATAGAAAAAATAAGAAAAGAAGAAATGAAGGAAGAGACGGAGAAAGAGAGAGAGAAAAAAGAATTGTTACATAATTATTATTATATTATATAATCCTTTCAGAAAATATATTTAAAAAATGGAATGTGAGACTTTCGAAAAAACATATAATATTGGGTTGAACGGAAAGTTCGTTCCGTTTTTTACTAAGAGATGAAGACCGAAAAAACGGCAAGAACTTTCCGTTCAACCCGATATAATAACTTTGATCTTATTTGAAAGATAATTTAATTCTTTACAACTTTTGTTTTTCGTTCCGTTTTTTACTAAGAGATGAAGACCGAAAAAACGGCACGACCTTTCCGTTCAACCCAATATAATCATAAATACTTTATAATACAAGATTTCGCGCGAGGTATTTTCCAATTCGTATTTTAAGTTAAGATGGATAATTAACTTTTCTTTTCGGAAAATAAATTTTTCTATATGTATGCATATCTAGAAAATAATTTTGCTCGGCAAATCAATATATACTCTTGAAAATTTGCGATAATCGCAGAGCTCTAAGCATCGTCGAAAGTGTTCTCTTGCAAACTCACTCTTTGCAAAAAGCTGAAAGTAGAGCGTCGCTTTGGACTTAAGGCGAAAAGTTATTTACCTTCGCCCAGTTATCAACCTTCGCCCAGAAACAGCAAAAAGCAACCGTGCATGCTGTACCATTTCGCTCTTTTTGTCGCGGCGTATAACTCGCGTCAACTTACTTCCAGAGTCCGTACTTTGCTGAACTTCTGATATATTTTATTGACATTCTTCGTTCTTATTGCATTATTAAATGAGAAAAGTATAAATAAATTTGCTGCTTATTCGGAATAAGTTTTTCTTTTGTGTGTATGGTTTACACATTATTTACTAACAAATATCTGATTTTAGATATTTGTTTTAGATTGTTGTTATTCAGATATTTTAATCAGTTATTTAATTTAAATTCTCTTTTATTAGTAGTCGCAAATTTTATAATTAAATCATCGGCATTGCTTTTTTTGAGCAGCGGTGTGGACGATAGATACGTGCGAGAAATTGGACTTACTCTTCGCTCAAGAAATTCGAGATGGGAATTTACGATAAGACGAAGACTCGAGACTTTCGAGATTTCAAGTGACCACATTTCTCGCCTTTCAATAGCTTTGCAAACTTTAATACACCGACAAAAGATCAATAAATCTACTATTTCGATTCTATAAAATATTTTACAATGTTAAAATTTTCAAAAGTTTCTTCAAGTATTATCCTTAAATTTTCAATATGTAATGTTGAAGCTCAAAATAATTAATATTTTTATTGTGTGGTTAATAATTGTCGAATATATTCATGAATTTAATAGTAGATAATATAATTATCATAAATATATTAATTATTTTATTATCGCGTTTATATACATATATTCTCAACACATACTGTCATATATTATGGCTACACAAATAATATAAAACAAGAGAGAAATAATTTAAAAAAAATATATTTGACTTATTCTGTTTTTTATCAGTAAATACATATATATGACTAACAATAAGTAAGTTAAAATAAGTTAATATGTAATATGTACTCAGTAGAGAATGAGTTTTTGGTCGGTGATTCTTGTTTAACACGTATATATGAACCGCTGATCGAGTTTCCCATCTATCGTCTCAGATTTTTCCGCTGCAGCCACTTTTGTAATTCTTTCCTATTTTCCTGTCTCTTCGTTCGTATCTATCTCTCATCTCCAAACCGCCAGCCCTTTGCCATTGTCCGCCATTGTTGGCGGTATGTGTGCATCGCGGAAAGCGAATTCCTTCTATTGTACGAACACGGAAAGTAATTCGAACACGAAAAGGGCCTCTTGCTTCATCCAATCGTTCTTCCAGATTGAGGAAATCGAAAAGTTGACGCAACCGCGATCCAATTTTTGTTGAGATACTGGTAATTTTAACTGGTAACTTTATTTTCAAACTATTGACTATCGAGAAATGTCGCAAGTTCAATACTTAATTAACACAATTTAATAGCAACATAATAGGTAGAAAAAAAATTAATGACTAATTCAATTTAATAATTTAATATAATAACTTTTCCTTATCAGTATATGTTTATTTTATAGTTGCAATTAAATATATATACATATCATTAAAAAATTTATATAAAAATTACGTGATATTAAAATTATTAAATTTAATTATCTATATTTCTCTTTCTCTCTCTCTCTCTCTCTCTCTCTCAACATAATATTTTGATATTTTATTTGATGCATATTTTATAGCGCAAATATTAATACTGCAATATGCTTTTATATTTAATAATTTTATCTTGATGGATATGCGCCAATGTAAAATGTATGTGATATCATCTAATATAATATGAAGTATATATGAAAGTGAGTCTCAAAATTATAATATTCTTTTTGAATTTAATTTACAATTTATTTTGATGCTTAGATAGCGGATAGAACAATGTTATACATAGCTGTATTTTTCTTCATCAGATTCCTTTCAGTGATATTTACATCTCTCCTCATACAAGACATTTGACGTTTGAAAGAGTATTGTTATATAGAATCGAAGTCGCTATGGCAAAAGCGGCCACAAAATTAATTACCATATTAATTAACATTTTGCTTTCACAAAGTGTTAAAGCGCTCTTTGTAGCAGCATTGATCGCATCACGCGCACCGCAAAATTTTTAATTTTGCATGTGAAATACCCTGACTATTGATAAGAACGGGTATGCGAGAAGCATAAAACGGACGACATCAAAGGATGACGAGACAAACTTTACTCTGAATTAGTAAAGAACCGTATAAACTTATCACATATCTTTAGCAACACTCTCCCAGGGATTGAATAGAAATGAGATCATATACAAATAAAGAAATTATACTATATTCTTATGCAGTATCACGATTATATAATATTATATCTATTAATTTACAGATATATATATATATA
>NW_021853600.1:956760-957285 GCF_003651465.1 Formica exsecta | reverse complement strand
TATATATATATATATATAATACAATATGTATTTATCTTTCTTTCTTTTTATTAAGAAACGATAAATTTTGATAAATCAAAAAACTATTACATACACATCTGTAATTTTAAATTGATAGTAAGTGAAATGCATTGAGATTTGTTCACTAGAGAACGAGCTTTTTCAAGAATGAGACGTAATTTCTTCATTCACCTGCTCCTCCAGTTGTCATGCGCATGAATATTCGATATAGGTGGAATTTATTCTGAAATATCCTTGTATCACAGTACGGATATACGAATAGCAATCTCCGAAAGAATATTCCAGGGGCTCTTTATATAAATTCTCGCGTAAATTCGCGACAAACGAGGCTAATGTGTGCAGTTATTGGGATATATGTAGTTATCGATATTGCACCGTCGACATCAATGCGACACCGAAAATGTTCGGGAAATTGCACAATCCTCTGTGACCTGTATTCTCTTCGATAGCTCTGAAAATTTAATATTATTTTTATTCTCTTTCCTGGAAAAAAGAGAGGGAAAG
>NW_021853600.1:952543-956640 GCF_003651465.1 Formica exsecta | reverse complement strand
AAAGAGCATGAGTAATTATGCTAGATATTTCGAAACAAGGAATCTTATTTGCATGAAAATGTTTATGGAAATGAACAACGAATATTACATTAATTCGAATATTGTATAATGGATTAGGTAGAAATTTACATCGCTGTCAAACATCTAATTTATGGATTAAGTTTAGAAAGCACAATTGAGAACTTCTTCCTTTCAAAGCAATAAGCAGAGCAATGTTTTGTACATCGGACAATCAGAAATCGTGCAGCAACCAGAAAATTAACGGAACAGTAGCGATAGGCGTTTAGATAATGGCGCTTTGTGTTTCGATTCTCGAGATCAATCATAGTAATCCGATTAAAAGCAGAGTCGATGTCTCTTGCTTGAATGAGAGATCGCATTTGATTCGATCAATTGATTAGATCATATCAATACAATTCGATTGCAAATCTGAGTTTCATAGTTTAAACATACATATACATTAGCTTATTTAATGCAATCAAACCGCTTACAAAATTACATTCTTAAAATTATATAGTATTATCTTATAAAAAGAAGGGTGAGAAATAATATTCCATCTTAAAAAAAATGTGTGTTTTACATTAAATATATATTTGAAGGGTTATATATATTAAATAAGATTGAATGTATTAAGTAAATAACGAAAAAAGGAGAGAAAGTTTTTATGCAAAAAGAAAACAAAAAAATTTAATTTAAAACAGAATTAATAAAAAATAACAAATATTTTATAAAATTAAAGATAATTATTTTTCATAATTACATATAAAAATATTTAGTATTATTTTCTAATGTAAACTCAACAACTATCAGGATTACCGTTTCACGATGAATTACGTTCACTTTCCGCGGATTGAAAACAATGCATTATCGTACACAAAAGCGGAACAGACCGAGGGCACAACGTGTGATCCTTTTCGTCGTTTTGTCACCGCTTGCCACCGCAAGCAGCTTAACCCGCAGGATTAAAGGATAAAGAGACAGGCATGTGAGGGAAGGATCAAACGTTTTTCGGATAAGCTGTGTCGGATTTTCGCCATGGGTCTCTGTACAGAGGAATATATAAGGCGGGGAAATGGCGATTGAAGATATGGGAAAAGAGATATTTGAAATGTGCAACCAAATGCACAGAAAATTACTTATTTTTGACGTAATTTTTCAAACTATTTTGTTCTATACGGATAAATAGTCAAATGTGCAATGTTTTATTCTGATTTTGTCTTAATAGGGAAAATTTTAAACAATAAAGCTTCATAAAAAGGTTTCACTATTATGCTGTTCTTGCTCACTGTTAAGATACAAACTGATATACATGTATTGTATGTTTATATATACTAGTAGAATTTATAATATATTTGATCGCATTTTAAAACTGAAGTTGAGACGATTAGAAAGTACGAGTCTCTTTGATTATTTATAGAAGAGAACGTAGCAAGTAGATACATGTAAGAAACGAGTAATTTATTTTGCGGTTCTCTCTTTTTACTGAATAATTTGTGTGCATAAATATTATTTTTATAAACTTAATCAAGATATACATATAAATACAAAAAAGAAATATTTTATTTTATTAAAGTTACATATATTGTTATGTATATCATTATATAGTAAATATAATTACATAATAAGTAATAGAAATGTATAACATATATCGCGTATAATTTTACACTTATTGTTTATGTAATTTTGCATATTTTTATAGTATAAGCATGACACATGTATGCAAAATTCGTGAATTGGAATCAAATCGTTATCTGCTTCAGAAAGGAGAGCCTGCAGAATTGCCGTGGCTTGTATTCCCATCGAGTTAAATCACATTCTAGAATCCGTTGGTTCCTCGACATTAATCCAGCGGTGAGCTGAAAACGTTATAACCGGTCGACGTTCGGAAGTGTTTCAATTTCAGGAATTAATTCCAACGTACGTTTATTCTTGTATGTAGGGACTATAGTTGGTAGGGATGCGAGATATATATATCGATTCATCGAGATGTACGATAACTTTTTGATGGTACGCGTGGCGTGAAAGGTAATAACATTGGATTTGTTCATTCTTTGATATCAATCTCTGAAAATAGAAACTGATGTTTAATATTTGATCGATCTATTATGTTTTATCTTTACTGTGTGTCTTTTAATAAAGATAAAATATATATATATATATATATACACAATACACACAAGGAATATCCAATAATCATAAGTTTTGTACAAAAAAAAAAAAATTTTTATATTTTCTTGCTAATGAAAAGTTGTCTAAAATTTTATGATCAATCTCACACATTGATAGAAAACACAAGTAATTATATAATAATTGAGATTTTCTCATAACATTTTTTTCGAACACACACACCCATATATACATAACACAAAAAGTTATTTTAAAATATTTCAATATAAATGCATAATATGGTTTGAAGCTGAATATTTTTAAAGGAATTGCGGAAATATGAAAATTGCACGAAGATATGACGCTTCTGCATTCTCGTTGATTTAAATTATTTCTGCGGCGACAAAACGCGGGCTTGACGTGACTGTCAATATTACATCGATTTCTTTACCGTAAGAATGCGGCAACGAAACGGAATAAAATGCAATAAAGTTGAAAAATTCACAACGATATCCGCTCTTCAATAGCGCGACAAATTGCTTCGTGAAAAAGAAGACGTTGGGCGCGAATACGGATATCAGCGTCGTTAAGCTCGAGGCGAGGGATGCATTTGAATAAATGCAAGATGACGTTAAAGCTGGATGTCGCCGGGATCGGAAAATATCCTGGAAGGATTTGCGATTCTACGCGGGCAAGGGGAGAGATACAAGCGCCTTTTACAATATAAATGCGTGGTCCACGAGAAGCTATCCGGCTGACAATGAGAAACACGAGAGCTTTGAATCGATTTTCTATCGAATACATGCACGTACATATATATTGGGTGTTCCAGAAATATCCCGGTCCTTTTCAAGAAAAAGATAATTAAAAAAAAAAATTGAAGCAATAAAGAGTTGAGATATAGTAAACTTGTAGGAAAAATTGAAAATTTTTATGCTGATTAAGATATAGAAAGTTATAAATAAAACTCAATAACAAGCATACTATGTTTTTTATCGTTTTTGTTTGGCCGAAAAAATTAATAAACAATTCTTTAAATTATGTTTTTATTACATGCCATTTTTAACCATTTTTCTTTTCAATTATTCCGAGCCATTGTGTTACAACATTTATAATCATAGATATGCAACAAATATGTAAGTTGACAAATCTTTTGTTTTAATAGAAATTCTATTTATAAGATTTGATTTAGTTATCTAAATACTTAATATTGAAAATTTAACATTCGTGGCCAACGATACGATTTTATCTGATTTCCTTAGACAAAACAGAAAGAGTATATAGCTTCTAGAATACCTTATATAAACTCTCTCATGTATGCGCGTATACATACTTGCATGAAATCGAAGTTTCAAAGGCAGACGAGGCGAAGGGATAAAGACGGTATGAGAAAGAAAAGAAAAAGAAAGAAGATACCAATACGTTGCTCTAGCTATTGAGTTTCAAAAATCTATTTAGTGTCGACCGTTTTTGGCGGATCTGGTAGCTTTGAAAATTTTTCGTCAATATATCAGTATTCCATCTGACCGTTGAGCTCTCGTTATAGCAACAGCAATTTCACGTTCTATATAAATTTAACAATACCTAGGTAGATACGTTTGCACAGAATAACATGCCCTTTTATAAGTTGCGAAATATAAACAATTTTATGTTGCAATATTCAGCTTCCGATGGTAGTTAATGTTTTAGGACGATGAGAGCGAGGATGAATCAGGAGTTGTGCCATTTTGTCTTTAGTGAAGCTTGTTTTATCGATACTCGCTATGCTGAAACGACGCTCCCATGAATATCGCAATTTCAATCGAGTATTACAGAAATATAAACACCTCTTAATTCGATTCTAAGATTATCCTAAAAATTGTATTTTTAAAATAAACTGAGCTTCTTTTCTAATTAATTTGGACATTGAGAGTAAACGCATTTATAGAATACATTTTTATAAAATTCTTGATTATTTGAGAGAGATTTATTGTATATATTTTTTTAAAAAG
>NW_021853600.1:946565-950591 GCF_003651465.1 Formica exsecta | reverse complement strand
AGTCCGATACCGCCGCCACCCGCGCCACCAGATCCACCGCAGGAGATCCCTAAGAAGAGCAGCCCGACCACCGGCGAGAGAATCTTCAGCGCGCTCAAATCCGTCACCACGCAGAGTTACATAGATGCTTCGGAGTTTTATAAGTGAGTTATTATCGAAAAGTGACTAGTTTTATAAAAAATTTACGTTTTATTAAAAACTGACGAAATATATATATATATATATATATATATATATTTGTAAATATTTTTTTTTAATGTTTATAAAATATATATTTGTAGATATTTAACAAACATGAATACGGTATTGCAAGATGCTATTATATATTCAGGAGGAAGTTTTAATTATTCTCACATTTGAATTTTATTACTAGAAATATAGAGTTACTTCTTGAGACTAACGGCTTCAATTTTCGTGAGTTTGACTTTGAATGCTAATATATTTTGTAATATTATGCATGAAAAAAATATACATTATTATTTAAATTTTATATTTTTTATCAAATTGTAGAGATGTTTTAAAATTTTGATGCATGTTTTTTTTCTATGAAAATAAAGTTTATTTTTCAATGATTTTTTGGAATTATTATTATATTAAAAATGTTTGTAAATGTTACTTGCAAATAATATACAAATAATTGTTATCTTGAATGTGATTCAAGTGACATACCCAATTTCTAAAAATCTACAGGAGGAAGTTTTAATTATTCTCACATTTGAATTTTATTACTAGAAATATAGAGTTACTTCTTGAGACTAACGGCTTCAATTTTCGTGAGTTTGACTTTGAATGCTAATATATTTTGTAATATTATGCATGAAAAAAATATACAAGCAAAAAGAATATTTTTAAAACTAGCAAGCAATTAAGTTTAATAAAAATAAAGCTAGCTTAATATACCAACGTTATCTAACTTATATAAGTTTTTAAATGTAAAGAATATATATTTAAAACTGGAAAAATATACATACGATAAATTTCTCTCGACACACAAAATAAAAACTAAAAATATATTTTATAGAATATATATTATCAAATTTAAGATTCGTAATTAAACTTTTTTGAAAAAAGAATGACATCATATAATTAAGAAAAACTAATTTATTATTTTATTTAAATCAGATTTATATTTCTCTATACATTGTGGACAACAAAGGCTTTCATTCTCGTTCAATGCCCGATACTTCCAATGCACAATTAGCTTTTGGAAGATCGGTGAACGGGCGTTTTGCCCTCCGATACTAGAGCGTAATCGTCCGTGGCTTGCAAAGCTCGAAAGTACCGTCTGTTACAGTCGTTTAACGTGGAATTAGACCGCTCTGTTGATCTTTCGAGACAAGCTACGTGGCATGGATAGAGCCAGTTTAGCCATTCGGGATCGCGTACGAAACGTGGGTTGCCGGCGGGTACCACGGGGTAGGACGGGACTCGGAGATTGGTTCGCGTCAGTTCGTGGCTCACCGGCGAGGCACGAGTCGCATCTGTCTTCTCCCAGCCCTATCGTGGCTCGCAGGGTGAGGGACGACCAGCTTCGCCGAGGCTGTTCGAACCGGCGTGATAGATACGCGAACCCGGTGCGCGAGCAACCCTTCGCATACCAACTATAGCGCGCTCTTTTGCCTTCGCTTTCCTACCCGGACACCCTTATCCAAGGGATGGCTCAAATTAAAGTCAGCATGAACGTTACGATGAAAGATAATGCGTATGGCACATAAGTCTCATTTACAGGCAATTTCTTCACTTGTTTTAATTGTCTAAGATTTAGTTACTCCGTCTGGAGATAACAGTTATCTAACTTACGAATAGCGTTAAAAATGCTGAGAAGAAAACAAACATTAAACATAATGATGATTCTTTATGAGTCTTTTTGTAGGTTCTTTTTATATATCTTTTAAGTTATATTATTTTGTGAAGAATAGTATTTTATATAATGTATAATTATATTTTTTAAATGTATATTTGTCATCAATGCTGTTTCAATGAATGATATGTGATACTGATATACCCAGGGAGTATATTGCCACATTTGCATGTTAACAGAAGAATAATTTATACTGTTTTATTGTTTGCAATTATTTCAGACGTTGCTCGGATTTATTATAGTATATGTATATATATAATATAATTGTCATACCCAATTTCTAAAAATCTAAAATATATTACCATGTACTACATTTTTTAGAAATGTTAATTTCCAAAATATTCAAAAAAAGTAATTTTAATATGAGAGAAATAAATACTGGAATATATTTTTAACATTTAACTTTGTAAAATGTAGAAAACACTTTCTGTCACTTTCGGCATTTAATAAATTGAATATGGTCTGTTACAGACTAGCTTTGCGCAATATTAAAAATTTTATCTCAAAATTGTGTAGTTATTAATAAAACAATAATTAATTATTTTTTTTCGTAAATAGGATAAAGTCAAAGTTAATTATTTTTTTAAAACTCAACAACTCTTAAAAACCTTGTTTACTGTGACACAAAGTTACGTCTGCAATAATCTAATGTCACTTAGAGTAACGTTTACCAAAAATACTTTGCGGGGATAAGAAAATTTTTGGCAACGGTCCTGATTTTGTCTAGGTCGCACGGATCGATACGATTTTTTTATGACAGGTAAATCAAAAATTTACGGGCGTGTGTGTCGCCTCATCTGCTCCATCACGATAACGTCTAGCCGTGTCGCGAAAATAGCGGTGGATGCGCGGTCGGCGTGACATGAAATACGCGACACGGAAATGTATGGAAAATTGCAAAAAGCGACAATACGTCGAAGGGACGAGATATATGAAATGAAGTGCTTGGAAAGAAGGAGATAAACGGTGGAGAAAGGCGTAAAGAGCGGAAGAGTGGATGGAATGGCGGTGCGAGAGGCGGAAATGCGGGGGAAATTATGCCACGAATAAATAACTCAATTATAACCGCGTTTAGCTCCGGGGCTACATCGTACGCGCGTAATATGTAGTTTCCGAGAACTTTCGTTGAGTTTGAATGAGAATTAAAGTTTCGATTTTAAAGTTCGATAAAAGTATGTTTATCTTTTTTATGTTGAACACTGCTTGCACATTTATTTGAATTGTTAAAATTTGTTGAATATTTGTCCCAAGTTTTTGTCCAAGTTTTCTTCAATGTGTATAATATGTTACCATAGACATAATTACTTTAGCATTATTAATTTAAGCTATACATTGTACAATTTATGTTTTTTACTATAATTTCTGAAATAATCTAAAAAGTTAAATATTTAAATTTAAAATAAGTTAAAAAAGTTGTTGTATATATTAATAAAAGTAAAAAATTATCTTTCAAAATTATTTTTGTTGAAAAATAATTGTAACAGTAATTGAAAAATGGTTGAAAAAATTTCTCAAATTTTGTGATTATTTGGTTTTATGTTATTCATATAAAATTTATAATAAAAATGTAATAATAAAATCGAGAGAAGCATCAATGAAAAAGCACATAATATATTTCGAGATGCACATACACAAATATGTGTACTGCCATGCATGGAGATTGCACAGGTAATCGAAAGTGTCACTGTACGTCAACTGCGACGAGAAATATGAAAAATGAAGTGTCCGGAAAAGAAAACCAACGGTGAATGATTGCACATAACATAGCCTGTAAGTTTACAGAAGCAGCTTAGCCCGGGAAGAAAATTACATCGATCGCACCACATATCTAGGTCCACTATATCGTAAAATTTATTTCTACACGACTCAATGTGTAAACTCGGCGTGGCAAAACCGTTATCTCGAGATAAGGATTAAGCATATACAGTAACATTTACAATATTTCAGTTTTTATTAATACTAAATATTTATAAGTCAATTTTCATTATGATCCTTTGAAAGGCAAATTACTAAGAAAGCGAATATATAAGATAATTCTAAACATAAAACATTTTCTTTTATATAATATATAAAATAAAAGATTTAGAAAAGGAATATACAGGGTGGTCCATTTTAAAAGAGCCAGTCAAATATCTCGAAAAATATGGAACATAGGGAGAAACGTT
>NW_021853600.1:921795-946354 GCF_003651465.1 Formica exsecta | reverse complement strand
ATATATATATATATTTCTTTTCTTGTTACGAGAATCGATCACAATACAGGAAGTTTTAGTCTTAAATTATACGCAATTTCGTCGTGATAGAAAATTTCTAACGTTTTTTCGAAGCTACGATAGAAGAGTTACGTTACACGCGGAGTGAGAAAAGGGCCTCGGAAAAGATCGTAAAAAGTTTTAAAATCACTTGTGTGTTACTCAAGAGAGCTAGCCTCTCTCGATGACTTTGAATCAAAGCAGCTCCTCGCTCGAGACAATAAGTCTCCGGTGGTGGAACTGAAGAGGACTAGGGTCGGGCGTGAGTTGAAGGGTTCATACTGCGCTGCGACGAAGATACGGAGGGCCTCTTCAAATGTCATACACCGCGTCGGTGCATGAGTGCTTGGATACATGCATTGTTCATAATGTCAGGGGCAGTTTTGTTTGGCGCACGACATTGATTAGACACGAACGTATTATGTTATTGCAAATGTTAAATTTTAGTGATAATTTTTATTTTAAAGTTATTTTGAAATGTCTTACAACGACATCATATATTACGGTATAATTTATACAATACACGCGAAAACGATATAAAGATGTACAAGCAAGTTGTAAAGCATATAATAAATTATATGTAATAAAGTTAAGTTAGATTAATGATAAAGTAAAAAATAGGAATTTCTATAGTATGAATAGTATATGATGATAAAATAGTATATTAATCTAAGAGATTCCTGCATCATAGATGAGAAGATTGTAATATCTTGCGGTTTATAAGAGTTATGCATAAAACTTTAATCGGGATCGAATTTTACAGAGTATGCAACAAATTAATAATAATAATAATTTTCTTATCAATTATATATAAGAAAGAAATTATACAATATTAAAAACATATTACTGCAATAAAATTGTTTTCAGCAATTATACAGTTAGCAAATAAATTGCTTAATTCAATATTTTTACTATTGTAAAGTTAATATTAATAACATTTGAGGCAAAGATACTTTTGAATGAGCTATATAAAATATTAATAGATTGATTAGACATAAATTAAAACATTGCAATGTTTGATTAATATCGATAAATAGTAATTGGATTTTCTCTTGCTTTGAAAGTTCGACTCGCTTTTCTTTTTATTTTGCAATATAAAATTCCGACTAAATCTGGTACCGCCTGTGGATACATAGCAAGTTTTGATGGTCGATCTCACATTGGGAGGCAAAATAGCATTGCGATTGAATGGCATCACGATTGAACGGTCTATAATCTGACAGCCGAAATGTGCGGCTGCAGGATGGACTGGACCATTTTATCGATCCCCTTGTATGAAGTTGCGTTCTTGGTAAAAATATATTGTGCATAATATTGTAAACATGCAATTTATCTGTTTTTTTATTTGTTAATTAATTGCATATTGTATAGGCAAAATTTTATACATTAATTTCAATTTTAAAGATATTATATATTTTATTAAAGTTGCGTTTCCTTTTTTTGCGCATAATTAATATAGTTAAGTATTTTTCAATTTCCATTTGCTTTTGCATGAAAAATAAGGTTTATTATATGTATATAGATTTATATTTCTTATGTTGTTAAGAATATATTATAAATATTAAATTGCTTTTAGTTATTAAACTTAAAACATTGAAATAAATGCAAGAAAATAAAGTGTAAAACCAATCGAATTATTAAATATCTTTCAAATTCGAACGCTATAATTATTAAAATATCTATTTTTCGAACATGATGGAGAAATATTAGTGGATTTGCACGATTGTACAGAGCATTTTGAATGAAACGCGTTTTGTTTGACATCAATAAATTGATACTCGCATCAATTTTGTTCAAGTATCTTGGAAAGCTTGAAAGATCGAACGGGATCGTAAAGGTTGTTCGAAGAAGGTTTACTAAGGAATATCGATAATCCAACCTTCTTTATCACATTGCGCTTGGAGGGTTTACTGATGTTTATCGTTTAAAATGTTGAAAGTGCTCGCTAACAATATCACATATTACGTGTTTATTAGTCATATCATTTATATTATTACATGTATATATTTTTACTGCAATTTAACATTAAAATAATATGACAGATAGTGAAGAGAGTAAAATACTAAACTTTTCTCGTAAAGTAATATAACAATTAATCTCTTTTAAAGCAGTTCAAAAAAATACAAATAAACCTCATCCTTTTTGTGGAGAAAACGGCGACATCTGAAGAGTGGTTTGAAATTACCACGGCGAATAAATTTTGTAGAAAATTCGTGCGACGAGTTCGCTTCCTCTCGGCTTTATCCCTATTCGCGGTGTCGTGATTAATCGAGTGCACGATTCGATCTCGGCAATCGCTTCGACAAATGATGATTAATGGAGCCACTTCGCCGAGAAAACGCGCGCGCTCCCTGAATCGTCCACGAAATCTCGAGCTTTTCGGCTCGATTCCTGCATTCGGGACCGCCAGTAAGATTTATTCGCCGTGCGAGCATGGAAGTAAAATCCCCGAACTACCGCCTTCTCAGATTTATATGGCGATCCTGTTCTCCGGTAGAAACAGTGTGTATGCACCCTGTAGATCTTCCCTCATTCCTCTCGATTCCGCGTTTCCCTTACGTAACCACTATGAGTTACCTCGCACGAACGATCGATAAATATCAAATGCATCCACGCGAAAACAGGAAGATGGTAAATTTATCTATGTTTACATCTTTATCTAAAATTTATATTTTAACAAAACGAAATATCAAATACTTAAATTAATTTTTCTTTCTTGTATTTTAATTTTGAAATTATTTTTTTCGGTAAAATTATATTTTTCGTGATATAAAATAACATCTGTTTGCTCTAGTTTGCATTATAGCGATACCATCTGAAGTGAATAAATAAAGATTTAGCTGCAAGAAGATAAATTGATTTAGATTATTTTTCACGATTATCTACAATTGTTAGATTTATTTGCCAGCCGAGACATTAAACATCGTTGTGAATAATCGAGTGAGCAAACAAACAACCGTCTGACTCGTGTCTCCTCGATTAATCGAGTGTTTGCGTCTGCTTCGTCATTTGTAAAAGGAAGCAAGGCTGAAAAATCGCAGCAGATACGTAGCTTCTGGCCGTTGCGAATTTTTCGTCGTCACCCTAATCGAGAAGTTTTGTCGTTTAAGCCTCCTGTAAAGCGCCTCCTGTAAAACCCTCCGGGTTTTTTTTTTTTCCCTCTAACATTTGCCGAGTGAAGACGTTTCGATGAAACGAGGGCTGCGATAGTGAAAAAAATATAAGGAAAAGGAAAAGAGGGAGAAACAGAAAAGTCGGAGGGAGAAAGTTTCGACTCGATTGAAGCACTAAACTAACTTTAAAGCTCCTGTTGTATCAAAAAATTGCTTTTCTAAGCGAAAAAAAAGAATAAGAGGAAGCATACTTAACTCGCATACCTAACTTTAGCTCATAACAGCGATCTCGAATTTGCCAAAGGCTTTAATTGTATGGCATATTATGAATTAATTCGTGTGCTGCCTCGAGGACTCCATCCACGTCGATGCTGACACAGAGTACATAACATAATCGGTGCATAACGATGTATTTTAGTCTGCTGCCATTCCAACCCCTTTGGCAGAGATAAGCAAGCTTGCTCCATATATGTACTGTTATCTCGCCTGTAAACTGCCCATAAACATCTAAATGGTACCCTTTTTGAGGAAAGGAAAATGGTTTGATGTATGCGCTTGAAGATGATAAAACATGCTTTTGTAATACAAATGTACACCTATAATCTTAGCTAAAACTTAATTTAAAAAAATGTTAGAATTTAATAATAACAAAAATATTAATTGAGATTAGTTATTAGAATTGAATTTGATTTAATTGTACGAGTGTTTTTATAATGAGCTTAGCCAATCCGGTTCTTAATTATATGTTTTCAAAATTACAATAATTTATGGCTAAAATTTGAAAAAGTTTTTATATTATAACATTTTTTATGTGCGTAAAAATAATTCTAATATATATNNNNTTATCTTGTATATATTATATAATTAAACAATTATATAAATTTTTAATTCGATTTGTTTTGCAATAAATTTTTTAAATTAATTAATTTTTTTTTTATATAAAACTGTTTTTTTGTATGTTAATTTTTTTTTTGTCTTTCTGCAAATATCTTTACAATAAAATTTCTAAATTTTCTTATAAGATCAATGATAAATTAGCACAATTTTTATGTAAAGAAACAATTTCTTTTGCTGAATTTTCAAAGACGGAAGTGTTTTATTCATTTGCGTTAATGACAAACGACGTTCTTCTCCTGTTTTATCCTCATTTTTGCTATATTTCGAAGTTGAAGTGGTGCTGCACCGAGAATGGCGAGAAAAAGTATCTGCAGAGACTCGTTATGGATAACTAATTCCAATAACGGGCTCGTTAATCAAGTCACACTTTCCGGTGAACGGACGGATGTGCGACTTCCGTTTTGTCCCCTTTTTTTTCGTCGACTCTTTATCCCCTTTTTGCGGACGAACGCGTACCGCTAAAATAAAGAGTTGTGAATTTATACGTCTGCCCGGGATGGCGGCCGCACTTTGTCAGGCACATATGACTCTGCGATCTGTATTGCATTTTTTTATCTCTTCCACTGCGGCTCTTAATTAAAGAAGCACCGCGAAAATGAACGCAACGAATCTTGATTTCAAAGTAAAGGCAAATCGGTCAATCGCATAGCGCTCTTCTCAAACTTATATATAATTTCCGTTATTTTAAATATAATGAATTTTTATTGAAGACAAGAGATTCTAATCTCTAGAAATAAAAAATTTTTGGACATATATATATGCCTGTATTAATGTAAATTTCCGATTTTCTATTGCAACATGAAGTAATTTTGAAAATTCTTAATCTCGTGAAATTATCTTGTGTAGCCTTTTATATATTTATACAAAAAATCTTGCATTTTTTAAATAAATTTATTATAAATTACATGCACATACACAAGACATAATTTTTATCACAGTTTTTATCTACATATATTTGTATTTTGGAATAATAAATATTTTATTTTAAAGATACAAAAGTGAAAAATATATGAAGGAGAGATGAATGTTATACAGTTTAATTTATACGAAATACTGGATTGTAGCGGTTTCTTGTATCTAGTGAAGCAGTTATAATCAGCGTACCAATTTCGTGCCTTTACGGGCAACAAGACTCATTCTCTAGAATCTCCCTTCCGGCAGTTATTTGCGGTAAATAAACGATTGAAGGTATCCCAATTTAATTATTTCAGTTGTTCTCAGACCACGACATCCACCGCGTTCTCGATCTTTCTCATCTTCCTCTTTTCTACTCCAGTTATCGTAAAGCAATCCTATTTATTTACGTAATACATCATATAACTGTCGAGTTAACTCAATATTTTTTCAACCCTTTTACAATTTTTGATTGATGCTAAATGGCGTCAAAAGATTTTTAGAATTTATTCAACGCTGCATTCGTTAGCTATACATTTTCACTGAATATTTTTACCATGCTAATCGATCGAGTAGAGAGTTTACTATTTTTGTAATTTCTTGATATATTTTACGCGACGATTAGAATTAAGGGAGCTTTGTTAATTTGTAAGAGAAAAGGTGCATTTTACTTCAAAATTATTCCCACAAGCTGTGATTTTTTCGATTGTCCTCGAAGTTTCCGCGGAAACTCGAAAGCACTGACAATGAGATGTGGTAAATAAATTTCGAGTAACTAATGGGACCGCTTGCACAATCACGTGCTGCGCGAGCATGTGGATTTTGGAGGAAACCCCTCCGCCGGCGTTCTAGTTGGATCGGCTGCAAGCCCGATGGCTAATTAGATATTAACGACAGAATTAGAGGCAGGCGGGGAGGCACAACCTAATGGGATATTAGCCGGCAAATTAGAACGTTAGAACTGGAAATTAGAAAATTAGCTCGACATGCTGCCGAGCACGTGACTATGGCATCCCTTTACGAGGACGCGTCAATTTTTCACAGAGATCGCAGTAGGTCATTAGATTCATTTATACGAATAAGAAGCACGTTTTAATTATATAAAGTATTAAGAAAAAGAGGTCAAAGATTAAAAGATTATTTGACTCGCTTTTACATAACATATGTTATATGCAGTCCGTATCTAAGAATTAGAAATCGCAGTCTTTCAAAACTGCGATATTAAAAATCTGTAAAACGTTAGTGACATTAATCATAATTTCATTCTTGACATATTCATTTACATGTAAAATTGAACATTTAAAAATAAATCTTACGACAGATTGAAATTGCAAAGTCATGAGGGTGAAGTTATTTTATTGATAACGGTGGGTATATTCAAAGATGAAAAAATTTCTTCTTAGCGTCATTTCAAGATTTGAAGAATAACTGTTTAAAAAAAAAACGATCATAAAAACTAAGTCTTGCAAAAAATCAATTTTTATATGAAAAAGTTATTTAATCGATAATCCGATTGTCAGTAGTAATAAGTAATCAATTTTCTGTTCAGAAAGTTAAGATTATCATAAAAGTCTTTCTAAAATTATGTCACAAGAGTTCTGATCGTCAAACGACTGTCGTGTCGCGCGCGTTTTGCCCGGTACGTAAATATATTCGTCGAAACTGGGGTTATCGTGATACCGGGCCGAGGGCAGGTACGTCTGATTGATACCTGGTTCGCGTGATTCCCGCAAAAAGACCCGTCGTACGACAACGCGAACGACAACGAGGCCAATAGCGGCGACGATGACAGCGGCGACAGTAACGCTTGAAAAATTGCCGGGCACCGCGGGGCGATCGGTTTTTTAATTTTCTCGCGCAGGCTCGCATCCGCGATAAGCGGCCTTTAAAAAAGAGTTCTATGCTCGTTAACGAATTCATGAATTCTGAACGCCGCATCGCGCCGCCCAGGCGATCGTTTGTCGCGTTTGTCGCGTGTTCGATTAATCTATCGGCCATCGTGTGTTATTCATTAAAAGTTTCTTGTTCGTAAACACTCATAACGACAGAAGTACATATTACGTACACATAATTTGCCTCGAAAAAATCAGAGAACCCAGTTTTGATTATTACATGTGCAATAAATTAATTTGAATTAGCTCTCTTTCGGAATTTTTCTCACGGGAACTAATGTAACACGATCAAATTAAAATATTTTAACCAAATTACAAATAGCGTACAAACGAATGGAGAAAATTAATAAAAATAATACATTTTCTAGATATTATTTTTATTATTGACAAATGCCGAATCAATCAAAATTGAAAGATCTTGTTTTACGGAATATTCCTTACAAGGAGTCATGCATATTGCGGTACCGGATGTTCGTTTCGGAAGAACAACATCGATCCGCGATGACGCGTTTCTCTGCTTGGAATTCAATAGGACTTGTTTAGTATTAGTGGACTTATTGGTCTCCAAACGGCGTCGCTACACTTTGACAAATACCCATGGGGGGTTATTGGAACGGTGGGCCAACACACGGCACACGGCTCGAATACGTTTGAGATGCTGGAATGAAAGCCCGCAGTGGAGCAAAAGTCGTCTGCACAAACTCGTTGACCTAAGCCGTGGTGCGACCTCCCATTAGGCACGTAGATACCTATTCGCCTGTCTCACACTCGCCTCGTAAAGCCGAGACGACCAGGTCTGCTAAAATTACCATTATTTCCCTTTTTCGGCTCGTTTATTGCCTAACACGTGACGAACATGTCTGTTTGTGTTGCTGTCCAGTTGCTGAATTTAATTCTTGTTAATTGATTCAGTAAGATGACTATATCACAATAATATGTGTAGCAATATTAAACCTAAATTTATTGCCATACATAAAATTTAATAAGCCATGAGATTGTAGATTTGATTTTAGATAGAAAATTTTGTAATATTTTTGTTAATTATAATTTAGAATTCTTTAAGAAAGATGATTTTTTATAAAAAATATTATATTTTATAGTCTTTCTATAAAGAAGAATGAATAGTTGGGTATTTAATTTATATGTTCTTATCGTTTTTGGGTAAAATATAAATGCGCATATATTTCAATTATCATTTAATTTTCCTTGAAATTTTATTTTTTATTTCTTTTTTGAATTAAATGCTATTTTAAATTCTTTGGCAAAATAAAAATTGGTAATTATAAGTTAGATAAGTCTTCATATAAATGATATTTGCCGTTATTTATATATATAACATTTTACATTTTTTTGAAGTTTTCTTTAAATTTGAAGATAAGATTTAATCAGCGACTTTCTTCGACGTTACTTTGTATCAAAATACGGTCCGACCAGTCATTAAGGGCACCTAAATTCAGTTTCGGGTCGATTCGAATCACGGCGCTCTACTGCCAACCCCTCATGGCATCTCTCTCGCGTGAATTCGAACGCGTATATATAAGTTGGCGCAGAGCTAATCGCGGGATTACAGATCCGTATCGTGAAGATTGAAGCGAATGTTGCCGCGACTACGAGAGCGTTTAGTGGCTCTCGTAATCCGACGATCGATCTCGTAAGCTCTCGAACGAAACAGAAGGAGAAACGACATACCGGGCGTTAATTATGGCGCTGAAACGCGCAGTTACAGATCTCAGAAGCTTGCGCTTCCAAGAGTTTGTTGGCTTGTTTCCGCGAAACATTCTCACGAATATTGAATGAAGATAAAATCAGAATGATGCTAAGATATTCGAGTTAACGAATAAATAAGATTAACTTGAAAATAGATTCAGAGCAATAATCTGAAGTTTATTATAAAGTGGATTCATTTGAAAGACGTTGCTGTAGTTAATTTTTGAAGATTTCTTATGCGTTATATTTCTTAAACGTTTTAAATAAAAATCAGTTTTTTCTTTTTCATATAGAGACGATTACAGTTCGTTTTATATAGAAGTTGTTTTCAATTACAATCAAAACTTAATGTGACGTTTTATTGCAGATATTTCTTTCTTTTTCTCTTTTAATGATAAAATTAATTAAAATCATATTTTAATACTATAAAATGATCTTTTTATTTTTATTTATTTAAAAATTTATTAAATATAATTTTTTTTGTATAAATAAAACAAGACGCAATATATATTGTGTGAAAGGATATAAATAATTGAAATTAAAGAGCTCATCAACAACAACAAAGCTCAACAACAAAACAGCTCTTGCAGGGAGTTAAAATTAAGACCTTATTTTACTTGAAAGATTATTTTATTATCATAAAAAAATATTAACGGAAAAATAAACGAAAAGTGAGATAAATAAAACCGAATAAAAACGAATATTAAATGGCATTTATATGCGGGAAATTAATTCCTCGTTCGACTTGGCGTAGCTATTTTCTCATGCATTGTAGCGGAAGATTTTGATTAATCCCTTGGGTTTACATGTACGAGGATTTGCTACTTCTAATGTAACCAGGTATGCCACTTCATTGTTCTTGGGATCTCATCGGGGAATTGTCGAGGACGAGTGGAACTATGTGAACCAAGAAACTCACCGTCTACCAAGTAAACAAGTTTCAACGTAATTTGCGATGATAGAGGCAACCATGAAATTCGCTCGGCACATGCGTGAAAAATTTCACATAAAGTCGAGCATACTCAGTGCGAACAACGAGGATTTACATTTTCGCGGATTAACACTTGCGACGCGCGCGAATCTTTTTAATTATGGTAATTGAGAAACGTGTCCCTTGAGCAAAGCGGTTTGTTCGCGCAACGCGTTATAGCTTATAAATGCAAAATATTCTGATGATGACCCACTTCGCCAAGCTTCGTCAAGTTCTCGTTAACGAACGTTAAATTGATGAAGCACTTATATTTCATGGTTCGTTGAAAATAGGAGCGATTTAACAATTGACAACGTTAACGTGAACGCTTGTTAAGAAATGGTATATTTAACATCATGAAAGATCGAAAATTTTCTCTGTATTATAAGGAAATAAAATTAATGAGAAGCGTAACATATAAATATAGGTATATTAAATATATTTAGCATTTTAAAAGTTTCTAAAGTTTTTTCTAGTAGATTGAATTATTCAACATATGCTTAAAAAATATTCTCTATTTTTAGATTCTCTGGATTTGCCTACAAAAAAATGCGAATTAATAAATAATAATTATATATATCGCTGATTTTTATAGTACATCAATATATTGCACTTTAAAAAAATGTTCAAGATACTTTTAGGGTTTTTTCAACGCATCATGTTTTCCAAATATATTTTACAATCCTAATATACTATACAAAAAATGAGGAAGAGTAATTTACAATACAAATGTTTATATGATAAATATAAAAATATTATATTTAAAAAAAATATTATTTTTAAGTAACTAAATTTAAATATTAGGTTACGAATGCTTAACCGCGTAGTTGTTATACGCTTCAACAAACTTTTGGAGTTTTGACTCGTTGAAGATTAATACGATCCGTCCGATTCGCTCCAGTGTTAGTTCACAAAGCTCGCGCGATTCATATTCGAGCGCTTAAGGAGAGGATCAAGTTCGCGGGCTAGCGATTTCGCTGCAGTTTCGCAAGTAGTTAGAGCATACCGCACGTGGTCCGTGTAGAAGCGTTCTCCCTCGGGGGAACGTGGATGACCAACAGTTTAAACAGAAATTTGATCTGTTTGCTACCGCAATCTGAAGCTTTAAGCTGACGTCGATAAACATTTACGTCGAAGTGGCATGATTATATTGTACGTCAATATTTTCGGCGTGATACATATTAGATTCAAGTATTATATATAATGTACATTATATGTATCTTTTTAAAAGCATCACCTTCCTATAGCCTTAAATTGTTTCTTATAGTCTGTAATTTTATAGCAATGTTGCTACTAGATTAGCTCTTTAGCCGGAAGCTAATTTGATTATAACTGGAGAAGTTGTAAATAACAAAACGTAACAATTAAACGGTTTTTATTTTTTTATAAATAAAATAATACAATTCTGTGTACTATATAATATTATATATTAAAATATTATTTTATTATTATCATTTCTTGTATGTTGTTTCTACTATAAAACAAATTCATCAATTTTTCAATTGAGTCGACGATATGCTCTTTTACTGTGTCCATCTGCGGTATTATCTGCTAGCTTAACCAGAAGTAAACCCGAACCTCGTTAACCTTCGTTAACCCCGGTTCATGTGTGCGGACACATAGGTAAATCCACTTATTTACCTACTTCAAGATAAAGTGTACCGTAAAAGGGAGCCTGCCAAATGGCGCGCGAAATAGAGTGTAAAGTCGAGTCTTCTTCGGTTCTCAATCCCGGCTCTCGATCTTGCCTGTCATATGGAAAGAACAGTCGGATTGCACGTAGTCGCAATCTATTTGGAATGGACGGTATGATTGCTCGCTATGGTTGGAATGTCTTGTGTGTGGAATTCCATGCCAAGGATGCTCGATCGCCAGGATTTTGGCGACAATCGAGAATGTCCCACCGCGAGATCGAAAGCGATCTAGTGAATCCAGGAGAAATAGCATGCGTTATAGATACAAATAAAAGATCAAAGAATATATTGAGTTGATGGTAGAGCAAGTATTTTATTTTATTATTCAATTTTTTGAGATGATATTTCTCTTTCAAGCAAAATTAATCGAGCAAGTATAGTCATTTGAAGCAAGCCCTTTCAAAGTTTGATTCACGTTTTTTTTTTTATGTCATCTGTATCTTCAATACGTTACTCTTATGCATAGCTGACTCTCCGTAGGCTTGTTGAATCATTTGTAACGTTTCTGTTAGAGACCTCCAATTTAACGCAGAATTAATGTTGGCGCGTTGTCAAGCGTTCCTTTCATTACACCGATTTTTAAACAAAATTTTGTAACACTACTTTGCATGACTGTATTTCATTAACTACTGAATCAAATAATTTAAAACTTGCACCACGTGCTGAGTATTGAATTGTGAATAACCCCCTAAAATGGCAGCACAACCGGATCGAACATTCGAAAATGCGAAGCGAGTCTCAAAATTTAATTGTTCGACCGTGTATGTATATTTTTGTATATATAAAATAATTGATATTTCAATTTTTGCGATTGAGCCGTACTTTTGATTTGTGCGATTTAAAGAAGAAATGATACGATCATCCGATCGCTTTCATAGTTTATGAACGGGAAATTATTGTACGAGCATTCCACAGCGGGGATTGTTGAAGGCAATGAGGAAGAGTATATCGTCGCGTATCGCAGCGGAACAACGGGAGGCGGAATCTCCTACGCTTAGTTCGCGGCGTAACTGCGCGCGTGAGGTACACGATGGAAGTTGTTCGTGACTGTTCGAATGGTCTTTCTAGTTAAAATGTCGTCACTAAGGGCGACACGCGCAGTTACACACCGGCGAACCTAACATAGGTTCGCCGGAACAACCCCGTCTCTAACCAGAAAGCGACTTAACTTCGTTGCCGAGGTGTGTCGACCTCGTACGACCAATTTGCGACACTTGGAAATGGAGTCCGCCAAGGAGCCTCGAACTCGACCAATTTTATGCGACTCCGCGAAGAAATAAAAGAGCGATGCCAGGCGAATTGTTCCACCTTTGGAAATAAATGTGATTTGTTCTTTCTGTCATTAATTCTTAGACGAATAAAGATTTTGAAGCATTGAAACAACATTAATATTCCATAATATTTTGTCTATTATTGAAAAAGCATTCTACTCTATCTCATAGTTTAGTACATTGTATTAGACACGAATATTTTTAAAGCAATCCCAGATAAATATAAGTAATATAAATGTTAAATATAAGTAAATATAAGTAAACGTTTTTGCTACGTGATTTCTATAAATAATATACTCTTCGAATTTGCGTGTATTTGAGAAGAAAACTTTATATATTGTTTTATCATTTACGAATCAAGAAAATGGAAGGAAATATATAAGGAAAGTTTTGAGATTGATATATATATATATATAACATCCGCGACTCATTAAATTGATAAACTATGACAAACATCAGTAAAAACAAATTATCTGGATATATTATAGTCTATTATAGAAATTTACCAGAATCGCATCGTTTATGTGACATTAAATCAAATCAAATCGCGTACTCAATTAATCACGAAAATGTGTGTGTGTGTGTGTGTATGTGTGTGTGTGTGTGTGTGAGGATAATCGAATAACAACATTTATTTACGTATGAATCAAAATCTGCAATTCCTAATTGAATATATCCTGAGATATTAATAAAAAAAATTCTCTACATTTCTTCATACAAAAATCTGTAAATTTATATTTGTCATAATTATTCAACGTTTATATTATTGCTATAACTTCAATACCTCAACACTGATGTGTAATTGAAATTATCATTAATTTTACAAATGTTATTATTGAATGTGCTACATTGATATTATATATTATATTTATTATATTGATATGACAAATACAATGACGCACGTGAAGCATTAAATATGAATATTTTCCGATATTTACCAATCAAAAATCTGATATTTTGTAATAAATATCAGCTTAATTAACTTTAATAATTTATAAATTATTTATAAATACCATAATTCTCTAATCATTAATTTATTAATTATACTATTAACTAATAAATAAAAAATATTATCTTAGTTTTGTCAAACACAAGGAAATACTTTGATTTTTTATAGAAAAGTTGTTCAATAAAGCATTTTCAATAATCTCTCCTTTAATCAATTTAAATAAAAATTTTAAACTTACATATTCCTAATTTTCTTAATAATGATGTAATTTAATTCTTAAAGCAATTAAGTTAAAAATCCATACGGAATTAAAAATAATTGGCTGTATGGGAGAAGCAAAAAATTAATTTGCGAGTCTGACGAACACGTTCTTTTCTTTCTTTAGTGCGATGAGCGTCTTTCGAGCTCGTGCTTTTGAATGGCCGATTAGTTTGGCTCAATTAAATCGTCGTAAACGGATTCAGCGTCTGCGACAATAGAGATGAGATGCCTCGTCCGATCGAGTGTGCAACCCTCGCGGAACCTTTTGTAGATAGATTGCTGCCCCCATCTTGAAATACTTCTTCTTATACTCCTTTATACTCTTTATCCCCGTTCACGGAAGTTTTCCAAAGAGAGTTTCTTTCCCTTTCTCTTCGCTCGTGCGCATTTAATCCCGATTTAGTTCCGATCCGAACGAGGCTTTGTCATTTCCCGAAAAAGACAAAACGGAATAGAACGAATGCCTTTTGAAAGAACAATAAAAATAGGAGAGAAGATCCGTTATTCGAATTAATTCGAAAAATCCAAATTTAGATTGCAATTGTTATATGGTGATGTGATGTACGATAAAAGTATTCATATTGCTTGTAATCGCATCCACGTATAGTAAAAGTATTAATGTACAAATAAATAAATTAATTAATATATATTTTAATCATGAGAGAAAAAATTATACATAAATAAATAATATAAAAAATTTATATAACGTTGAATAAATATATAAATATTATATATTATTTATATTCTTCATTTTTGAGTCGTGCAACAAATTCATCTGATGGGTTTTTAATTAAAGAATATTAGCTTTTAATTTCTACGTATATAAATACATATTACGCGATGACATAGCAAGCTACATCATAGTTTCAACATAGTTTGCATACCTCATTATACATGAGTGCGCAGCGATATGGATGTCCTTTCTTATCTTCCAATCATTGCACCCTTTGAAATTCAATCATGACAAATTGAAAGAGATCAAATAAATTCTTCGATGAATGTATATAATATATCTTCGTATATAAAATGTAATATATAAATAATAAATATAGATACTGCGCAGCGTAAAATATTTAAAATTTTAATAATTTACATGTAAGGGTCTTTATAACAAATTTTATTTTGTATATATGAATTAAAAAGTTCTTAATATATATTTTTTATTGTTTCAGTGAAGATTTCTTGTAATTTGCAATGTTTGTAATATATTTTTTGATAAGAATTTATTTTACACATTATTTATATATCATAAAATTTTTATATTTAACAATTTCTTTTTTAAATGTAAAATTTTTGCAACAAAATTTTATTATATTCTCTTCATGTAGCAGCTATGCGTATATGTATATATGCTACACGCAGTTACCTTATATACTTAAAAAAAAAACATACTCATATTTTTATTTCTCTGTTGAAATATATATTAGATATCATTTTTATTTAATTATAATATCAAATCAAACTTATATATAGAATTTTTTTGAAGAAACAATGTAAATTCGAAAATCTGGGACAATAGATCTCCGAAGTCATTTTTTTTTATTATAATTTTTTTTGCCATTAATTTAATTAACTTATTACAAAGAAGAAAATAAATTTAATTTTTATATTGCACACAAGAGAGAGAAATAATATAGTGTTAGTAAAATAAAATATAAAATATTTATAAGTGCAAATGTATTATTCCTAATTTAGAGTCACCTGATTTAGCTGCAATATTTGTATCTCGAGATAAAAAGCTTTGGCGATCGAAAGAGCACGAGAGAAGAGAAACCTTGATACGTATCCGCACAATTATTATCTTCGTGGTGGCATCTTTTATCTCCCGTCGTCGTCTTGTCTCGTTCGATCGTTAATCACGATCATGTCACTGCGCTAGCGCATGCGTTCGTCAAAGCGGTCTCCTCTTCGCGCGTGTACGGGCGTCGGATGACCTTAATTAAGCTCACGGCGAAGAACGTTGGCACGAAATAAATCGCTTTGTACGTGAGACGGAAACATAAGTCGCTTCTGTAAACGTCACGACATCCGTTATACACGCGGCTTTATTATCGCAAAGCTAAATACGCGTAGTTAGAGAATAATACCAGGCCCATTGAATATTTACGACATGTATCTCTGTTTAAACAAACAATTCAACTTATAAACAGGAAATGAGCGTCGCGACTTGGCTTATTTTAACCGGAAAATATCACTTTTTGCTAACTTTGATCGTTAGCTTTATAAATATTTTATGTTGGAAATTCATGCTTAAAACAAGAATATGTTGAAAGGCTGTCATTGCAGAGATTATCTATTTTGATGGTTTTTTTAATGTCGAGCGCGTGTGCAACGGCTAAGTTCGCTCGTGGTATGTTGCTTTCATCATTGATGGAATATTAATCAAAAATTATATACTCAAATAAAAGGGTATTAGAAATAGCGTTTTTAACAAATATAAGATGCCATTTGAATGAAACCGATCGAATGTTTGTTAATGATTGATAATAAGCAATCAAAAATACAATAAAATTTATGAGAAATGCTTAAAGATTAAAACTTATCGAAAATTTGAGAAAAAGGGAAAATACTGCTGAGAGATGATTTATTTAGAAGCTTTTTATATATTTATTTAAATAAAAATTATTTAATTAAAACTTACTTATAAAAATTGTTATAATAAATCTTTTTACGTTTATATACATATATATAATAACTGTAATAACTAAAGTAAAAAAAACTGAAACATAAATTATGCGCGTACTATATACTAGTGTTACATATAGTGCAAAGAAAGACGATCGACTATTTGAAGGGAGATGAAGTCTCCTTTTTAAAGATTATATCGGGCGATTACGCACTTAATAGAAAATTGATACGGGATCTCTATTCTTTACCGAGGTCGAGGGAACTCAATCGTGAAACGATTCTTGAGAGTAATGGTCAATTGTAAAGTACGAAATGAAGCGAATTTAATTATAAATTACTCGCGCGAAACGCATTAATATATATACGAATTGTGTATTAATATTGAAAAGCACAATAATTACTTTTTATGTTATTATTATTATTAAAAATAGAGATAAAAAATGAGTAAGGAGTATATAGAGTAAAGAGATATAGCTGCGCTTCTTTTTACTATTTATTTATTAAGATACTATGTACACATAATATACGGAAATATTTTAAATATTATCTCTACACGCATTGATTCTAGATAGAATCTTTTATTCTATTATATCAATCTAAATTTAATTTTATGAATAACTGCCACAAACAATGTGTTTATTTTCCTCTACCCGCTAATTATGATTAATTACGTGTTTAATGCGATAGTGATATGCGGCTACCAATGTCCGTGAAATTCGAAAGAGAAGTTTCCATAATGAAATTACTACCGAAACTGATAAATCCTGTTGAAATTTTAAGAGGATCATTGAAACTGTGTAGATGATGTTAAAGTTTTCCTAATTACCACGTCGTAATGAACATTATGCAAATGTGCTTGACAGATGTCGACATAAATCTTTTTATGCTCCTTTTATTAAACATTATTGTTAAGCATTGAAGCGCAGTGAAACATTATTACGTGTTTAATTATCTTTTAAATATTACGCATTGAGAGAGATATTTGATTGCTATCATGTTACATTTTTTTATTATATATCTATGATTATTACTATGTCACATTAATTTTTATTTTACGTAAACTCTATGACATTTATTACTTTTTCTATAACTTTTTATTTCAGTGGAACTGAAACGCAACTACACTATTAATTATGAAAGCAAGATGTGATACTATAATTAAATCTAAAAGAAATTAACGTTGAATATTAATGAATTATTTATAATTCACTCGCTCCCAATAACGATTTATATTTTACATTTTCTTCCACGTTCTCCTTCTGTTTGCGTTCGTTTTTATTGTTCTTAACAGAGTAGAAAGCTCCGTCCCAGAGAACCTTAAATTTAAAGAGCGGAATCTGCATCTTATAAAGTCCAGATACACTTTGCATTTCAATGCAATTCGATTGTGTGAGAAGGAAGACTGAGTTTGCATTAATGCTAGGTAATACATTTCGCGAACGGCTTGTTTATTTGATTGACGTCAACGATGTGGAAAGTTTCCGGATTGTAAAATTTGGATGTTTTCAATTTTTATTCATGAAAAAGGCAAATAACAAAAATTAATATTGATATATATAGTATAAACCGTGATTTTATTACTGCAATTTTAATTTATTTCTACTACGAGTTGCATGTATAAATCGTCATCATTATTATATTTATTTCTTTATTTATGCTGTTTTTCTTATACTTTTAAAATTTTTATCAAATTTCAAAAAATCAAACATTTTTCTTATAATTTTTGACACATACACACACACATACATTTATATACATAATTTATATTTTTAAGTTATATATTACATATATAGTTGCAATAAATGAATATTTATTACTATTAATTTTGAAAAAATACTTTGAAAGAATCAAAAATATAGAATATAATACGTTTTTATCATTTTCATATTATAAATCAGCGATCTTTTAATACGATTTTAAAATACATAAGTTTTTCTTTTCAAAACTATTTTTATCAGATATAATAGATTATTGTTGTAATAAAGCGGCTTGCATCTCATAAATAAATGCGGTCGCCATGCTTACATGTCCGAAGCTCATATCGAACTGCCGGTTGTTAAAAGCTCTTTCAATTAGATAAATCAATTGGTCAGGAACGAGATATCCGCATAGGAACGAAATGTTTCATCGCCCGATATATCGATAACATATTGTATGTACACTTTTTTTAATTCGCGAATCTATGTATGAATATATTCTGATTAATCAATTTTGATTAATCTGCTAAGAACAGTGAAATCTCAATAATTTAAATTGGATGGGATAAGCAATTTTTAATTAACTTTAATTACCTACATGGAATTTTCGCGAGTTTAAAATTATTAAGACTGCATTATATGTATTTCGTTTTTTTAGTGCTTTTTTACGATTGTGGAAATCTTCTTTATACAACTATTTTTTAGATGAATAAAATACGTGAAGCTTCAGTATCGTGAATGAAATTATCAAACTGTCGTAGCTTGCTGCGTTTAATTTTGCACCGATAAAATGCGTCAAGATATGATAAAACGATGATGACAGGCATCTCGGACGAGAAATTGATTTCGCAACAAGTAAAAGCTTTTCTCGTTGCTGCCCGGAAGCGCGCATTTTGTTTGAAATTACACCTTTTCGATGACGAAGTGACGCTAAAGTCCCGCGGCTCGATGGACCGCTTCATTCAATGCATCAATTTTCTGCGGGCTTCCATTTTTTTTTCGCCACTTTTATTTCATTATCGACGTCGCCGATGATCCGTCAATGTCGCCAACTCCAAAGAGCGCGACGATCGCGCCGAAAATAATGCGATCCGACAGCTTTGCTTTTCCCCCCGTTGCCGATGCAAAATTTTCCACTATAAAAATATATCCCCATTATTCAAATCTGCATTGGCATGGAAAATGTATCATTTAAAAATTATTTTGACTTTATCTAGAAGTGAAAAATTGACTGATATTTACTTAATCGACTTATTCTCGTATTGCTTTCCATAATCTCGCGGGTGTAACGTAATGAAAATGAGAAACTCTAAAGTTGCATGCGCATTATTTTGCTTGTTATCTCGTTGTCGATTACATTGCCGTTAAGTTGCATACGTAGAATGGTGTATTATTACGCAAAACACTATTTATTTTTATAAATAAATATACGCCGTGTAGACTAACATATACTGTAACTACATTTATTTGATAGATGTTAAATATTAACAAAATGAATATTAATAGTTGCCTACCGCATTTGTCATATTTACCCAGATTTAAAGCACATTATTTATGTAATAAATAAATTGGGTGCATTAAAACAATTAATTATTTAGATTTCTATGAGGATTTTTTATGTAAACACTTTGCATATTGCGACTAAAAATGTTTGCAATAACAGAGTTTTTACATAAACTAAGTTATGTTATCTAAAAAATTTAAGAGTATCAAAATCAATCGTCGCATTAAAATACATAATAAAAATTGAATAAAATGTATAAATAATAGAAATATCTTGCTGCAATCTTAAGAGGGTTAACATATCGCGAAAATCAAAGGTGTTTTTAAAGAAACGATCGATTGACGAGGAATAACATTAGTCATCTCTTATAATTATGACGGGTCACGGAAAGCTTGGAACTCAAAAAGAGGGAAACGTGCCGGCGCTTCGAATCGGCATGAAATTTATGCACAAACTTTCGCGGCATCCGCGATGCCATAAATCGTCAGTGTCGAGATGCCATCGACGGAAGAGAGGATCGAAAATTTTCCGAAAAAATGGCGTAAACTTTCAAGAGGCTCGTGAGTTTGCTTGTGACTTTGTCTTCGTTACTATTAAAAAAAATTTAAGATAATAAAAGTAAACGACAAAAATTATATTATAAAATTAAACATTCTAATTTTTTAGAGTATATTTAGAGTTATTTTTAGAGCTATTTCGAAATAACATAACTCTCCCTGTGCATTTTATTAATCTATATTATTATAAAGCATATCTATATATATAAATAATGTTTAGACAAATATATTTAAATTTAATAGTTCAATATTATTAAGAGTGCACTTAATAATTTTTTTTATGAAACAAACGATAAAAGAATGCAACCTTTACAGCCCTGCATGTTGATATAATTCTATTTAATTATTATAATAATATAAGTTGTCGCAAGTTTTTCAGATTTTCTCTTGCCGTTCAACGAAAATTTAGAAGGTAACCAGGCGAATTATTAGGAAGGGAGTAAAAGTTGATCTCCGTCGGTTGAGCCAATTCCAATTTTCTGGCTGCCTGATCCGGTTTATATATAATCAGATTGCCGTTGATATATCATCTTTCATGTTATAATTATTCAAAAGTTTACCGATCCATCGATCGGGATAAAACGAATAGCTAAAGCTAAAATATCTGGTTTGCCAAAGGAGTAAGGAAGGATGAGAAGGGCTTATACTTCTAAAGTAAAATAATTTGATAATTAATTGTTTATCTTCTTAATATGTACACTCGCAAATAGCTTTTCTTTATTTATTTGATGAAATATGAATTGTAATTAGATATAAGACCTAAAAATCCAATTCAAAATAAATTTAAAAAAATTTTTTTTTATTTGGCAGCGCAATCCTTTAATTTTGATTTAACTAGAGAAAGAAAGAGAGAGAGAGAGAAAGAGCTTTGACATGCTAGTGATGGCTGTCGATCGAAAGAGGATCTTCCGGGCTTTCTGGGTGATTTTTCATGCCAGCGGAATACGGACGACGATTTTTCAGGCCACTATAAAACTGAAATTTCTCACGCCCTCCATCCAGCGCTTCGGTCGCTTCGAAGCGAACGATCAACACCGATATCCGCGGCTCTTTTCATGTCAGCTTCGCTTTGCATCCTTAGCCTCCTTTAAACTTTCCGACATTTTTCTGGGGAGAGAAATGAATTTACTCGGCCTTCAGATGACGATGTAGGACGAATCGATCGAGGATTGCATTAAACATGGGAAAAATGTAAAGGAACGAGAATCGCGAAATGGTAGAACATGAATTTTATTGAATTAATGTACTGTGAAAAAACGTTTTTATAAAAGTGTTAAATGTTGCCGTTTAATAATCCTTATTACTCTTAATTAATGACCTAGTTATTTTAATTTTAATCGCAACTTATCTAATAACTTTGTAATGTCTATGATTATAGCACTGTAAAAAATGGCGACAGGCAATAATGGCAAATAAACCAATTAAGTTATACGTGTTACGTGATTACGCGCTATCAAAAGTTACAACAGGTTATCAAAAAAAAAAAATCCATTTTAAGAAATACAACTAATTACGCAGTAAAGAAATATGTAAAAATGTTTTTTTTTACTTATTTAATGGCATCGAATTCTTGAATTATATTGCTTTTTCTTTCTTTCGAACGCTCGTGCTTATTTTTCGCGTGTGCAAGATATATATAATATGATATATATTTTTCTTAATATATAAATCAATATCTAGAACGAAACACGAAACAATAACTTTCTATGGATTATGAGCAGAAGAAAGAAGTTATTAAATCGATACAAGAGATCTGTTTTTTTACTTACAAGATGTTAAACGGCATTGGATTTCCTCGTATCGGATTGTTGAAATATTGCTGGCAGAATCCCTTGTTAAGCAACAGCTTATCGAAAACTGTATACGAGGATCTTTCCCAAGCATTCGGGCATTGAAAGTGGCTTGGCGATCGCGGCAATTAGGATACTATGCACGCGCCCTATGCGACACTAATTGCGCTTAAGTAATCTAATGGCGATACGTGATAATTTGCATACGTGCGATGCCCGCGTCGATTTATGCACGGCGCGCATTTAGTATCAGCGGTCGCGCGATCGGACTCGCTCGTTTATGACGCTTTTATCTCACGGCAAGGCTCTGCGAATATACACCTCCGGACTTATATATATAACGCATTTGTAGCGTGTCTGAAAAAATATATAGGATGTGTCAAGCTGACCGTCTTTTTTTTAGCTTTTGAGCTGTTTGCTCATTTTTATTACGATGCATATTTAATGGACAGCTATCATTTGTCATACACTTTGATAATATTTTAAATTATGTATCTAGATAAAAGGGGAGATCAAAATATATTCGCGATAAAAAAAAATTTAAAGTAAAAAAAAATGAACACAATACATATTATTTATTTACATATTTAACGTTTAATTGAACATATTTATGTCAAATGCATATCGATGATTATATCTCTCTTTTTTGCGTAAGAATAGTAATTAAATTTTATGAATATTATTTATTCAAGATTATCTATATTATAATAAAAATAGAGTATAATTCAATACTTTTGTTGGACTAACACATTTTTCACATTTATTGTTTCAGGTAAGTTGGACTGGCTTTATGCTGTTTTTGGCTATTACATCATG
Source organism: Formica exsecta (assembly GCF_003651465.1). Lineage (NCBI taxonomy): Eukaryota > Metazoa > Arthropoda > Insecta > Hymenoptera > Formicidae > Formica > Formica exsecta. Next base: position 923,675 of record NW_021853600.1, on the reverse strand, counting down.
TAACCATGTGAAAATTTAATGGTCGATTACACGTACGTATATTATTGAATTAATTGCAAGTAACGTTATCCGCTGCTGTAGAAGATCAATTTTTGCAATTAATTTCGCAAGCTAAATTCGGGAATCTCGAGTGCGGCGGAACGATAAGCGTCGATAATTATACTGAAGCGAGTGTATGTATGCATTCTACATGTGTACACATATGCGATTGTATCCGAATGTAGGTCAGGTATCTGCGTTCCATTGCCGTCACGCAATGTTTATCTCGAAATCGATGGTAAATTATTGTTGGATCGAGTGCAAACTCTTGCCGGAAACACTGTCTTTTTGGCACTGTATTTTGTCAGAGAAAAACTATATTATTATCCATAGTAATTCCAGCAATATTAACGTCACCTTGTTAACCAATTTTATATATTAATTTAATGTTTATCTTATAATAAGATGTTTTAAAACTAACTTTAGCATAATTTCTAACATTTGAAAACTTACGTTTTGATTCTGAAATTATTTGAAATATTTGCACCCTCTCACGCACAAAGCAAACAAAAAGCTTCTTTCGCTAAACAGAATGACTCAGAATTCTGTCAAACCGTTTGTAAAAGCGTGACACGCGTGGCTAAAAAAATCGAAATATTAACACATTTAGAACAAATTCAGTATAATATCCAAAATGGTAGAAATTCTCTATATATCAACACGAAATATGATATTTTTGATATAGGGAGATACCCGCGTTGAATATTCCACCATAATGATGATGTGCGTGCGTAGCATTAATTTTCATCGGAGAGAAATTTGAACCAACGATTATAGCAAGAGACGATAGAATATATATTTAACAATACACACAAATCTATGTATTACGCAATAAATATATAAAGGGAAAAATATATTAGTATAGCAAATATACATATATATATAGAAAAAATTATCCCAAATGCAAAAGTAATCTGTATTCTTATACATATATAAAAAAAAAGTTCAACAGAAATGATTAAGAGAAAGCTTCAGATTGCTTGCTCTTTTTGCTATTGTAATTTTTTATTTCTAGTTTCCAAGAAAAATAAAATTTAAGATGATTCGAAATATGGTGCTCGAAATATTTGCGCATAATACTTTATGTCTCTTTCTTTCTCTATTTGTCTTTTGAGTGCAATTATTGTCATTAAGAAATTTAATCGCGTCCCCGTAATAATTGGATCATCGTTGCAATTTTGTTAAAAGTCAAAGGTATGCCTGCCCGCGCTAACTCTCCCTCTAACAAAGTTTTCACTCGATAAAGCACAAGATAAACTGGTAATGAAAAATCGATAAGGCGTCACACATAGTTTGGAATCTTTCTTCCCATAAAGCTCACCTCGTCTTAGAAATATTCCTGCACAGGGAAGATTGATATCTCCGATATTGAAGTTAGCTAAGTTCTGCTAAGTGTTCCATAACGAGATGAACGATAATGGGAAGCTTAAACAAATGTTTAAACATACGATTAGATTGTATTTTTTATTAAATAATGTAATAATAACATAGAGACAATTAATATGTTGGATGAATTACCTATAATGGAGATTTATATATATATATATAGCATGCAATGTCAACATATAAATTTAGTTAATTATTTTGATTTCATAGCTTCATACTTGACATACTTGTGGTATAAGAGTATAAAATAAATTTAGTTTATTTTTTTGAACTTATAATTGTATTAAAATTATTAAGTCATAATTGATATTAAAAAATGAAATTATGAGATTAAAAGAGCTTAGGTATTGTAAAGTTATATGTATATTAAATATGTATAGATATAGATGTTTGATCATATTTTCTATATCTAGCCCTAATCTTTCCATCCGAAAAATTAATGGAGTATATATATA
>NW_021853600.1:911949-920138 GCF_003651465.1 Formica exsecta | reverse complement strand
TATATATATATATTCTAAAATAAACTATCTTATTAAAACATGAAACATTATTTTGTTATTGTAAATTTATTTAAAATTACACATAACTTTCTCTGTTTTTATTATGTTATTATCTTATAACATATTTAAACTGCATATTATAAAATTTTCTACTAATTGTTTGTTTGACTGTTTCAAATAATGAGAAAATATTGACTTTTGGTTTGATCTTGCTGTATACGTATATTGGTAATATACATTTGATTTTAAGATTTTAGAATTTATGGTTTAATGTAATATTTTATTTATAAAATGTAGCTTATTTTCATTCACACAAATTTTTTTAAGTTGGCATAAAATAATTGTGTAATCTGTTCTATCGTAAAATATTTTGAATAATGATTAAGAGAGAGAGAGAGAGAGAGAGAAAGAGACAGTTATTACACATATATATTATCGTATTACATATATTGTATATTAGGTGTGTATGAGATATGTTATTCGACCAGCGACGTTTCCATCATCCTCAACGTTTATTCAGAAGACTTTCGCGTTACAAGAGAGACCGAGATGATCACCGAAGCATATGTAAGCGTTCTCGAGAAGTATCAAAGGGCGAGACGTGTTCGAGCAGTCGAATGTTCTCCTTTCCGTACTTTTGGAATGCAGCTGCAGGCGTCCCTTCGTCTCATTTCTATCTCTTGCGAGAGTTTACGGGATAATAAAAAAGAAGATTCAAAAATTTAAGCACGATAGATAGCTCATTCAATGAAGTGAAAAGAGCTTAATCAACAAATGTATTTAAATCTAGTTCTTGACAGACGAATTATAAATTTATATTTTGATAATTTAAATGACGTATTGCCATTTCTTCAATTGATATTATTTGTAAATGAAATCGTGGCAGGTTATATTAAGACTCTATCTCATGGCTGTTTTCTTAATGATTAACAAATATTTATCTAGAATCAAGAAGCATGTACGTATAATTAAATACCTACGATTAAATATTTGCATTATATAAACAAGATTTCTATTTATACACTTAAAATTATAGAAAGGATGATCTCGAAAAGATTAATATAAGTTATAATTTTTCAGTATTTTACTGATGTACTGACTTGCGCAAAATTATGTCATGCGTATCTACGCATAAAATAATCTCTCATTTACGAAGAAATTTATCTGCAATTTGATATATGTTAAACAATGCTTCTTTATTCTATCTTTCAACGAATACTGTGTGCCTATAAATGTTTGAATTCTTTTCCTTAACATCCGGTATCTTTCTTTCGCGCAGACATTTTTTTGTCATTTTCTTTTACACGAACGCATAATTCGGTCGAGGTCGAATCGAATTCAGTCGGGCTGCGATGCAATTCGAGAAGTAAAATCAATCAGCCGGTTGGAACGCATTTGCTCGGCAAATTCCCAGCGTCGCGCGAACTCCGTTTGCCATATCTCTCGAAAACTTTGCAACGCGTAAAGGCATCTTTACATGGCAGCATTAAGCGTCGAGCGTCTGCGCAGAAAAATGCGCAGAATTTAAAAGAGATAGATTCTAGGCTGAAATTAGATTCTGCGCAATTTTCTGCGCAGACGCTCGACGCTTAACGCTGCCATGTAAAGGCACCTTAAGACACGGTTTTTCGTCGAGGATATTCGTACGCAAACGCAATGAACGTTTACCGTCACGGAATCGTGTGACGCTCTTAGGATAGGATTATTGGTTTTTATATGTTTTTTTATTCTATTTGAAACATATCTGTCTTTGATATATGTACAATATGGGGATTGTAGAAAAATATTTGTGTCTATTTTTTATTTTTTGGTTAACAAAGAAGATATTTAAATTATGAAGATTTAAATTGTTTAATATAAAAGTTGGAAATATTTATGAATTTGAGTTAAATATTTCTTTTTGATAATGTTATAATGGAAAAATAATATATATATACTTAAATATAAAGAAATAAAAATTAGCATTAGTTTTGTTTTACATTAGTACATTTAATTAACAGAAGCTCAAAAAGAGTGAGTTTTGATTATATAATCGTGTTAAATTAAACTTTAATTAGATTTTAATTAATCTCATATTTAAATATCAATTTTTGGAATATAAAATAGCAAAAAGAATAAGATATGACCAATATAAATTTAAATCTGACACTATTATAGAGAGAGAAAGAGTATATGTAATATATTTGAGTTCTTTTATTAGATAATGGGAAATAAGATAAACAATTGATCTTTGTTATTCAAGAGCATATTGAATAGTTACATGGGAATAATTAGTGGATAATTTATCTATGAATGAATAAAGGCTCCACACCACATACACACTACCGGCATTGATTGGACACACATCGGTGAAAATTAATTATTGAGTTATACAAGAGATTCAACCTCAGAGGCAAATGACGCGCATCGCGGTTAAAATTAATTGTTGAATTATACAAGAGATTCATTCTCGGGGCGAATAAGTTTGATTTTATCGAACACAAGCAGAATAACATCTACTAAATTCCGTGCATATATTCGATATTTTTTTATATTCTTCAATCTTGATCACCCAAAGACCAATTGCAATATTACATCTTTATATGAAATTCTATCTTTTGAGGAGAACCTTGCTCGATATATCGCAAGATCGTTCTAGGAAATTCTAGAAAATTATCGAGCAAAATCTCGACATTTGAAGGGCGCTAGTATTGGTGCGTGTATTTAAATGGACATAGATAATATTTTGAGTTTTTATTATCGCATAATTAAGTCGATGCCCTCGATTGCCTCTTTCATTCTCGGCTCTTAACGAAAATCTTTTCGAAGATCTTGCTGTATTTTCTGCGCGCCTGCCAGAAGAAGCACGAACGAACGACTGACATCGTTCATTAATTCGAGTGATTTAGTGCACTTTCCTATGCTCTTAGAAAATGCAGCTATAGTTATGACCGACAATGATATACCGTCGTGCGGAGACACATTTATGATATAAATTTAGAACATGAAGATCTTTAATTCGCGAAGCATCATTTTTACATCTACTTTTCATATTTTTTGTTTTTGTTACATTTTACAATTCTTATAAATCTTACAATCTATAATTTTTTTGTCATATAATTAGAATGACAAAATTATCTTATGTAAATTAATGTCTTAACGCCTTATGCACTCTGTACATTCTATTATTATTTGAAATTTATTTAAATGAAAATAGTGAAACACAAATATACAAACATACAGATCAATCTTTGTAATATTAGTAAAATCTCGTAAAAAATTTGAGTTTAATAAATTATCTGTAAGTGGACTAAATAGATTTCTGAAAATCGCTTTATCGGCAGCAATTTCTAAACCGATTTCCGCATCAGGGAAAACAGAACGTATCATTTCGCGGCAACGAGCGGAACTTCCGTCGGGAGGTTCAATTCGTACTTTTTGTAGGTCGGTTCTCTCTTGAAGGGTCGAGGATATTCTCGAAGGGCCAAGAGGAGGATCGATCAAGAGAATGGGAAGGGGATGTCTCACGGAGAATGATAACGCTTTCCTTCTTACCGGCGTAGCTCTCAAGATATCCAAGGTCGTCGAGGAGCTTGGCTTAAACGAATTTGAATGACGAGCAGGACAATTCGATCCGTTCGGATAATACGTCCTTTGCTACTTCCACTTCGACAAGTTTGCCGTGGGCCCTCCCCTCGAGCTCTGATCCTCCTTCTCTTCACTGACATTTTCTCGGTATCTTCTGGGACTGACAGTGCCGTATCACTTCGTGGATAAGCGCTCCCCTCATCCCCCCCGCTTCATCCGCCGTTTTTGCCGTTAGGAAAGCTGCGGTGGATAAAGGGATAAAGGGCCCGGGGATGATAGGGGCTGTAGATAATGGCGGCGCACGCTTCATTCCTGGACGTGATAATTTCGGGTTATTTCTGTTTGTTTAACAGACATTACATATATATTAACAACAATTGAGACAAAATATGACAATAATATTATAGAGCAATTGTTAAAACATATATGGTTGAAAGCATGAGTGTGCTCAATCTGTAAGTTTTAAAGTTTGCTTCTTTAATTCGCAAAGAAAATTGTACAAATTGGAAATTCAAAGCATCTGAGTATCCGTTGCTACTCGTGTAGATATACTCTTCTGCTCTGATATTTTCTCGTTCTTCAATTATGACTTTAATTCACTTCAATAATGCATCATTTAAAGCTTGCATCGCGTGAATTTTGTCGGACTAATACATTTATCAGAAATGAAATATAATAAATAATTATTGATAAGATAAGTGAGAAAATGTAAGAAAGATATTTTTTAGTATCTGTATTAGGTGTGTTTTATGAAGTATCTAAATTGCATGATTTATTCGACGAAAAAGTCAATGGCACCATCTTATGTCCCCCTTCGAACCAAACAACTTTTGTCTGAAACATTTTTTAATATCTCGCTTCGTTTCCGAGAAATACGCCCGCGTTACTATAAATTCCTCACCCTGTATATATATATATATCATTGTTATTTAATCTGGTTGGTCGACTTAATTATTCTAAATTTTTAAATGTGTTTTTAGTAATATTCTTTTTTCTTCTAACATTTTCTGAAATATGCGACTGATTTACTTTGCTAAAATATTAATTAAATTCAGCTACGAGAAGAACAACAAAAAAATAAGATTAATACGCGAACTGTGCATAATCAAATAAAATGGCTCCCGTGTTATATATATGTATTTTTTACATTATTTTATTATCTATAAAATGTGTCTAATATTTAAATTACCGAAATAACTTATTCCGAATTAATACACACGTATATATAAGCTAATTATTAAAATAGCGTATTATCAAATACAAATGTCCCCAAATTAACACAAAGTGCTCACAAACACTTCCTGCTCTGTTCACGTATCTCAATGCACAAAACTCATCATGAAATCAGTATCCATCAGACTCACTGCACCCGTTGAGTATCCCCAAACTATAACTCCGTATCACGTATCACTGTTTCTGTTTATACGGCAAACTGTACGAAACATACACAAACGTATCTCAACGAAACAAAATTTCAGAGCGAGTCTGTTCTTAACTTCAGGAAATCGCCGGCTATCTTGAAATAGCAAGGATTCTGATACAAAAATTAGAAGAAGTTATTTCGCGATAAGCGACTTGTTTACTATTTAGCTATAAATAGCTAAAAATAACGGTTCAATATTACGTTCAATGAATATAAAAAAAGAAAAAAAAAGAATAAAAAGTAGGATATTTCAATAATTCTTATTAAAATAACTGAATATTGATAAATCTTTAAATGTGTCCGCGTATTAATTTTTTTCTGAATGACTTTATATTATATTCGCATCACAATCATTCTATCTATAGTATTCGAGAAACATATCTGCCTCATATTTGTACCTAAGCTTTTGGAAAATTTTCTTCAAGAAACTTCAATAACTTCTTGATTCGTGTAACACTGCAGGTAGCGGAGTGACGGGATGGTAGATTTCCTCTTTTTTTCCGCTAAAACGCTTAAGCGAAACGTCGATCGTTACGAGTAAGACAAGCGCGAAAGTAACCCCCTTCCAATCAATCTTTCTCTGTATCCGGCATCTAGAGAATGGCGCCTCGCCAACATTCGTGATCTTCGAGATGGCTCGCTTTCCAACCTCCTCGGCTTCTTTTTTTCTTATTCTCCTCAGTCACTGGCAAATCCTTTGTTGACAAGGAACGAAATGTTGTCCATAAAGAGTGAAAAGCGGATGAGGAGAGCAAGGGGAGGGAGAATGTCCATCCTCGGAAGAATCTTCAAGGTATGGGGCGGATGAAGCTGTCGGTAACGAGGGCGCGATTGATGCATTATATCGAGGGTAGAATTGCTCGTTTCATTCTGCCGCTGATCGATCGACTGCGGATCTATTATCTCAAGATGTACGGCGGCGGTTTAGTATACAGAATGTCCGAGGAGAACGCCTTCTCTCGAATAGAAATAGCAAGATTAGAATAAGAATTGTGAATTTTACGCCTAAAAAAAAATAAATGGATATTTTTATATTACTAGATATCTTGATTACGGAAAGAGAATTGAATAATATAAATCGTTTGTGAATTTTACGTCTAAAAAAATAAATAGATATTTTTATATATTACTAGATATCTTGATTACGGAAAGAGAATTGAATAATATAAATCGTAGCGCAATTTGTTTTTTTTCTCTCTGATATTGAAATCAGATTTTTTTATTACATATGTTTATTTACGTAATCTGCTAATCGACAAATTTAATTTTACTGAAAAATAAAGCAATTCAATTACATAGCATATACATGGATGGTATATGTAGCACAAGTATATTATTTTTGTAAATGCCAATACGGCTTTTAATTGGAAGCGGCAGTTAATGGGCTGGTGCAATATTCTATTCACAGTTGATGCATCATATGGACGTATTGTACGCATTTGAGAAGAGAAATGTCAACTACACGTACCAATATCAATAGACATTGTATCTCGATGCCAAATGTCACAATGTCAATGGCCTTTTGAATTCGACTGTTACAGCCGTATTTAAGATGCTTTGATTTTGTGCAGTCGAGCGAAATTATCAGCTCGTTGCACTCGTGCATTTTTGCAATTGCTGACGAGAAGCTTTGCAAAATGCGAATTTTCCGACGCAATCAGTCGCATTAACGCCACCTTCTTGATTAAGACAGTTGCATTTTGCGTGAATCATATGCTTGACTTGCAATCATTGATTATCTGATTTTAATGCAGCTCGCACAAATTTTATATGTATACACACATACATGTATCAATGCAATATAACTTTTATGTTTTGCTTCAATTTACTATTCTTTCAATTGCTTACATTTTAATTTATCTCTTTAAATAAAATAAAATAGATTTAGTTAAATTTATAGAGTTATCCACTTTGAGAGATTAATGAATCTCTATAGATAATTAATTAATATATCCTCCCTCTCATCATTCTTGCTGCGATAAATGTATGGATATAATATTTAGCAGCTTAATAAATATGAATATATGAAAGAACTTGCGATTTCAGAATTAACTTATAACGCTTAGACATAAGTTTAATGATGGATATCTAATTTCATTTATCGTAGACATTCAGCATCGAGAATCGGATTAAGTAAATTAATTTTTGTGATCAAAATGTGACAAAAATGTAGATCATAATTTTTATAATATGTCGTATATAATTTTATTCTTTCAAAAATATTTTTTTTAACCTTTAGTAATATCTTAATGTGAACACGTGGATTATTGAGATAAACAAATATTAATTATTATATCTTCGCAAGCTGTTTTGTTGTTTTTCAACTTTTTAGAGCAGGCTGGCTTGAGTTACAGCGGTACAAGAAATGCCGCGTATGACAAACTTTTCTCTTCTCAAGCCGCATAAATCTAACGACGCAAATGAGAAAATATAGCAAACAGAGCTCATTTGTCGCGGGACGTTTTTTGCCGCGAGGGATTGAATTACGAATGTGTCGCCGATTTGACATGCAACGGTAAAGAGAGAGCACAAGAACGCGAAATAGCGGCACAAAATGGGAAAAGTTGCGCATTGTTCGCAGTGCATTTTTCCACGTTCCTCATTCAAGCGAATTTGCATGTTCGGCGCGAAATTCCGCGATACAGGAATTTGCCGGAATTGTCTCAGGCCGCAATAGTTCTCTCTTTTCTACTTCTATTTCTTTATTCTCTTTTTTCAAGCCCGTAATGGCCGCCAAGCTCGCGGTTGTTCTGGAGAGGCGCCAGAGCTCGCAGATCCTTCTGTCGCTCTTAGAATTATTATCCACTTTTTTCCCGTTTTATTATTGTCATTTGGTGACGTAGAGCTTTTCATAAACGTTTCCCGTTTCATCTCTGCTCGCCCCCGCGTAATTACTCCTCAATGTCGCATCGCGTCCGCACCTTACGATGCATTGAAGGAAATTAGAAAAGGCGCATTTATCCGCGACGAGGAAAAAGTTAATTGGTAGATCCGCTTTATTGTGATTTTTAGCGCGATAAAAACCGTTTTAGTTTCTCTTGTGATATTTTTAGCAATCGGTATTACTTGGTTTCATGAGAAAAAGAAGTATATAGAACGTAATGCTTTTCAATCGAGTCTATTGTCAAAACTAAAATATTTTTTTATTTGTCATATTGTTAAATAGAAAAATATTGAAATATTTTATTAAATATATATA
>NW_021853600.1:905527-911876 GCF_003651465.1 Formica exsecta | reverse complement strand
TAATTATTAGTTTTTTTACATATTAAAATTATTTCAAAATTTTAGAAATTATTTCAAACATAAATTATAATAAAACTTAATAATTAATAGAAATATTGTAGAAATGGCAATTAGGAACCAGCGCAATATATTGGGTTGAACGGAAAGTTTGTGCCGTTTTTTCGATCTTCATCTGTTAGTAAAAAACGGAACGAACTTTCCGTTCAACCCAATAGTTCGTTCCATAGTTCCATAGGTTTTGGAATAACCGTCAATAGCTGAAAAAACACTTTTCGGTACATTTGAAATTGGTTATTAACTGGTTTATTTCAAAACCTATGGAGCGAACTACAATCACTTTGGTCTCATTTGAAAGATAATTTAATTCCGAACAAAAAGTTTCCGATATACATGGTCGAAAAATGCTTCCTTAAACAGTTAGCGCCCAAATACCTCTGAAATCACGGTTATTTTTTACATTTCTACAAATATCAGGGAAAGTATGCGTCTTTTAACAAAAAGTACCGAAACAAAAGTTGTAAAGAATTAAATTATCTTTCAAATGAGATCAAAGTTATTGTATTGGGTTAAACGGAAAGTTCGTGCCGTTTTTTCGGTCTTCATCTCTTAATAAAAAACGGAACGAACTTTCCGTTCAACCCAATATATAACACAAATAAATTTATTAAGACATCGATGGTATAAAGATATGCAAACATATACAATAAGTTATAGTACCTTTCTCTTTTTATTGTATAGATATATATAAAGAAGGATTCGAAAATTCGCAATGCATGTGCGCTAATGCAGTTTGATGTGTGTTGTATGTGTATTGTGTGTGTGTGCATATTTGGAAAAATTATTTAAAGATATTTTTGCGCGCGTACGTACAGTTTTATAAAATTTTTAAAGTATAAGTTTTCTTAGAAAAAAAAACCGTAATTGACACATCTGAAATACAAACAGCTTAAAACATTTCAAATTGAAATACAAGTGAAGCGCAGAAAACGGTAATTTTAGTTTTAAGAGATCTCATGAAATATATCGCGCTTTGCTACTTTAAATATATTATTGCGATATGTAGCCAGTGACAAAAATTATGACTGCAAAATGGCTGCGCAATTTTGTGACCGGCCGTGTATGTGTTCGACTGCAAACCGTTTAAGCTGGCAATAAAATTCAACGATTTTGGTCGTCCCTTCCGAGCTCCTATCCCCTCTATCTTGTAGGAGTAGCGTAAGTGAACGGGCGCGTTTCCTCGTCTTTTCCCTTTTCCATCTCTCTCGTTCTAACAGACCGCGCATTTGCGAGTCGAAACACGCGCGTCCTGAATATACGATAAAATTTTCCTCTAGATTTGGGTTCATCTCCGACTCTCGGTCGACCTTCTCCCGAGGATTCTGCAGGATCCCGTGCGCGCGTGCGTGCACTGGGTGTCCCCGAAATAACGGAAATCTGAATACTTTAAATCTGCGATCCGCAGATCCGGTAAATCCCAATGCTTTGGACTTCCATAATTCTCGTAGAGTGAATACATACATTCTGAGTTATTTCGGTTTGTGGAACGTAAGTAAATTGCGTCGAATCTTTGGTGCAACTTGCGGAGAGTAAATTTGAGTACTCGCTATTACCGCGGAGTGTTGAAAGTAAATTTACGGGCGTTAGATTTCCGTGGAAAATAGGAAGCAAATGGGATACTTTGAACGACCCTAATCTGGAAGGCAAATTTGAACGATTTGCTACTAATTTATGGAAAGTAAATTCAAATATCTTTGTGATTTCTCCGTATAAGAGGTAGATTTGAACATTTTATTTGATCACTAATTTTGAAGAAAATCTTAATTTAAAAAGTTGATTTTAAGAAAACAAGTTAATTTTTTTACAATGTTTTAGTTTTCTTGATTTTAAATTATTCTATTCGTATTGGAAATAATGAATAACATAAGAAATGAATGATTTATTTAGTTTCACCGTAATTACGCGCGCATGGTCTACAGCAATGCTGCAATTTGGAAAAAGTTGTTTGTATTGTTAATTTTAATTTTTATTAAATAAAATAGTAACTTGTATTAAATAGATTTTTTCAAAAAAGAGAAAAGATCGCTCTCCAAATATAATTTTTCTCAAGAAAAATTAAGATAAAATTATATTTCCGAGGGCTAAGTAATAGTACCAATTATCCATGCTAGGATAAATATGGTTTCCATGATCATGATTAATCGCGCGTAGATCGGACCGCGTGTTAACATCAGCATACCCTGTATACGCGTTCGCACACATCGTGCAACCCTCTTCCCTTTCCGATCGAAGGCGTACGAGCAACGTGTGGAGAATCATCCTCTTCCGTCGGGCTTCCTTTTCCTCTTTTTTCCGCCATGTATGGCCGATATACCGAGCGATCTTACGGATTCATGGCGGTCGGTGAGATGGATAGTGTTTTTTTCTCCCTTTTATTTTTTCATCTTTTTTCTCTCTTCGTGCGAGGTCGAGTCCACTTGAAAACATACAAGTCGGAAAGGCCGTTCGAGTGTGCATGCATTTTTTGCGTCAAACGCGCGAGGAAACACGTGGAGAAGCGAATGTCTGTTCTCTCGTGTAATTACTGAGACGAAAATGTTCGGGAAAACACGAACGAATGTTTGCGGGCGTGCTGGACAAACACCGTCGATTTTGTATAAATCAAATGCGACGATGATTATTCCTGACGTTTGATTTGATTCGTGACGATGACTGGTTTCTTTTTTACGCGTTTGTTCGCTCATAATTAAGAACCGAATCCGACTCTTTGAAATTTGGTGGAAGTAATTAAGAATGGTTTAAATTTTGTGTGTACGAAAGGTAAATTTAAATATATCTCCGCTCATTACGGAGCTTTAGGAATAATAAATTGAGATGTTTTAAATGCGAATAATTTATGGAAAGTACGTACAAATTTTTTGATAATTTATTTTATTGATTTATTTCATTGATTTATTTTATTTTATTAATTATTTATTTATTATAGGTATTTTCGATTAGCTTTTATCACATATTTAGTCATTAATGATCTAAGTATTCACAAAAATATTGTCTAATTATTTTTAAAATTAGCATTCAAGCATCGGAGAAATAAAAGAAATATGTTATTATATGAATGCGCGTGATATTTTTTGAAAACTGATTTTAGTAAAATAAAAATCATACAAAAATTACTGAATTTATACACATGCATTTCTGCATTTTTATAAAAAAAAAAAAAGAAATTATTCAAACTGCTTCAAAAAGAACTGTGTTAAGCGCGTTATAGAGGCGCAAATACTTTTTTCTTCCGCAAGAGTTAACGATCGAACTACATTGCGGGCACAACAGTCGCGCATTCTGCGGCGAAATAAAAATTGCAGAGGTTCTAAATAGGTCGGGCAAATCTGTGTTCGTTTTGCATGGCGCATATTGCCGGCACGAACTTGCGCAAATTTCGTCCCCTTTGAGTCCGCGCCGTGTTAAAATGTACGCGAGTGCAGTTTTTCCGCCGTTTTTCCGCCGTAATGGACGCGAAATTACGTTTCATTAAGTACGAGCCTGCGCCCGATCCTCAACTGCTTCGTCTTTAATCTTCTCGAGAGCTCGTTCGCTAATCGAGAACCCAACGGGATCACCGATCGAGACTCTCGTTATCCTGCGCTAATTTTAATGACGCCCGTCGAGACGCTCACGTCGAGAAATGCCGGAGGGTTGAAAAATTTTCCTTTTAAACTGCATTTAAAATTCATGCCGCTGTCCTAAATAAAGCAAATCCGAGCGAGATAAGCGGGAATAAAAATAAACCCAGTAATTAGAAAGATCCGTCTCGATTTTTTTATGACAAATATTCTAATTATTTTTACTAAATTCTTTATTCTTTTATTATGTGTGTAATTTGTAAATATTTTTATATTTTAAAAAAATATAAGTAAAATGAAGGATATTTTTTATTGTATCTAAGTTCAATGCTTAAAGTCGTAGGCAAAGGTAGACGAGTTTTTCATACGAAGATCGTGAAATTGAAAGCGAATGAAGCTCGATTTTCATTGACAAGAATTTACAGCATGCGGGAACTGCGATTTATCGCGACGTAACGGAATCGAAAGATATTGTTGTACTTTCTGCTTCCTGCGCAATATCAACATTCCGGACGAGACATTTCTCACTATTCCACAATACTTTACGTCGGTGATATAAATATCCCGACAGACTGAAAGTTATCGTCGTCTCTAAGACGACATTAGATCCTTGAAAAAAATTCAATTGTCTTATGTCGCATTCTTATGCGAAGTAGAGTTACGTTAAGTGCAGTTGTTAAATTATTTCAACTTTAATCTTTAAATTATTTGTTAATAATCTTAAAATATATTTTTATTGTTTTTTATAATGATTTATATAAACAAAAATCAACAGTAGAGTAATAGCTTATTTCATTATTTTCTTTATCTTATTGTTAGAGCAATTGTCACTCACAATCAAAGCGTCATGCTCATCTATACGATGCCGAATAATGAACTAGACAATCAGCAGTGGATATGTGGAAAAGCTTGTTACAGTTTAATCGCGAAATTGCGGTGATCTCGGATTGCTTCATAGCGCGACGGAGAATTTACGTCAATGGAAAAACATAATTTACAAGCGCGTGCTATGCAGCGCGTTATTGCGCTTTTTATCGGCCGCGGGACATCAAATTTCCAATATGCTGACATGAAGTCTCTCTTCCGTTTACCGTGGTACGTTTTCTCTGTTCAGTTAAACACATTCTTTTTTTTTGCGGGGAGATTCTCCACAGCAGTTTTGTGGTGGCGATTAATTTAAAACTGAGACCTGAGAATTTTGTCTGTGAGAAAAAGAAAGCTACTTAATATTTCTTTATTTTTTATAATAAAAGAATGAAATTACAACTGATGAAATTGCATTTAATTAAATTAATTAGTATTTATTTATTTAGAATTAATTATGAAAAAATATCAAGAAAAATCTGTTAATTATAAGCAATTAAAAATTTATGATTTTTACAAGTAAATTATTAAATAAATTAGTGTTACTCAGTAAATCAGTGAATATTAAAAGTAATAGATTTGCACAATATTGATAAAACACACAAAGCAATATATAAATGGATTTTTCGATACAATTTATTACAAAACAGAAAAAAATAATTCAAAACTTAAATGGATCTGTATGGATATAAGTTACAATAAAATTTTTTCGCAATTGACATTTTATTGAGAAAATTCAAAATATTTATCCATTTCTTCAATATTGTATTTTCTATTTTATTGTGTTTTTTATAGGATACTTGAAGATTTTTGCGATGCTGATGGTATTAACGCTACTGGCGGAGAATTCAGGAAATTACAAAATTAGATCTCGTCGGATTTGTGCAGAGGCAAAGTTTTACTTGGATAATATTTCATGATGTACTTTGCTGAATTCGTTGTATCTTTTATAGTGTATAATTCTGTAGTTGCATAAATCATATTGAGGTTAAGAAAAATCGAAGGATTATTACTTATTACTCTTTACTAAATATAAAGTTTAATTATTATTGTTATATTATAATATTATTGTATACATATATAATATTAATTACATTAAATATATTTTTTATTAGCAAAAATCAAATTTAAACATTTTTATTCATATTAATATTATACGTTTATTATAATTTATTTTATTATATTTGCTATTACATAACCCAATCATGTATTAGGTGTATAATTTGTAAAAAAACTTATGTGTGTTTTGAGGCACAAGTATTTATTTTATTTATATTTGTATAATATAAATTTTTTCTCGTAGGCATATAAATATTACAATAATTATTGAATATTATTAGTACGCAAGTCTCAAATTCATTAAGTGTGTGAATAATATTATTTCAAACATATACGTTGCATTACATAAAAGATGAAACTTTATTCAAGTATTCTTAGTTCGCTGACCATCGATTTTTGCATGCTTTCCCGAATCACATCACCGACACATCGTTATCGACATCGTCAACTTCTATTCACGCACTTCTTCGTTATAATTTCAATTCCGCGAGCTACACGAATGTTTTGTAGGCTGCACGGCTAACGTAATTTGAGAGAAAAACGAGCTTTTTCGACGCGCGTACCTTCGGCGGAGCAGAATTAAAAAACGCGCACGCGCGCGTCCTTATGAAGCAGTTTTAATAAATATGTAAAAAATAATGTATTTTACTTATAGCATCGTCCAGCGCGGCATTTATACTTTGAAAAAGCTATTCTACGTTTGAATCTCCTTATACTGTGGAATATTGCGTAATAAGTTCACTCGAAATCATCTCATATTTGAATAATACAATATTTAGTCTATCAGTACGTAGTACCCTTAAAAAAAA
>NW_021853600.1:861442-896631 GCF_003651465.1 Formica exsecta | reverse complement strand
AAAAAAAAAAAAAAAAAAAAAAAAAAAAAAAAAAAAAAAAAAAAAAAAAAAAAAAAAAAAAAAAAAAAAAAAAAAAAAAAAAAAAAAAAAAAAAAAAAAAAAAAAAAAAAAAAAAAAAAAAAAAAAAAAAAAAAAAAAAAAAAAAAAAAAAAAAAAAAAAAAAAAAAAAAAAAAAAAAAAAAAAAAAAAAAAAAAAAAAAAAAAAAAAAAAAAAAAAAAAAAAAAAAAAAAAAAAAAAAAAAAAAAAAAAAAAAAAAAAAAAAAAAAAAAAAAAAAAAAAAAAAAAAAAAAAAAAAAAAAAAAAAAAAAAAAAAAAAAAAAAAAAAAAAAAAAAAAAAAAAAAAAAAAAAAAAAAAAAAAAAAAAAAAAAAAAAAAAAAAAAAAAAAAAAAAAAAAAAAAAAAAAAAAAAAAAAAAAAAAAAAAAAAAAAAAAAAAAAAAAAAAAAAAAAAAAAAAAAAAAAAAAAAAAAAAAAAAAAAAAAAAAAAAAAAAAAAAAAAAAAAAAAAAAAAAAAAAAAAAAAAAAAAAAAAAAAAAAAAAAAAAAAAAAAAAAAAAAAAAAAAAAAAAAAAAAAAAAAAAAAAAAAAAAAAAAAAAAAAAAAAAAAAAAAAAAAAAAAAAAAAAAAAAAAAAAAAAAAAAAAAAAAAAAAAAAAAAAAAAAAAAAAAAAAAAAAAAAAAAAAAAAAAAAAAAAAAAAAAAAAAAAAAAAAAAAAAAAAAAAAAAAAAAAAAAAAAAAAAAAAAAAAAAAAAAAAAAAAAAAAAAAAAAAAAAAAAAAAAAAAAAAAAAAAAAAAAAAAAAAAAAAAAAAAAAAAAAAAAAAAAAAAAAAAAAAAAAAAAAAAAAAAAAAAAAAAAAAAAAAAAAAAAAAAAAAAAAAAAAAAAAAAAAAAAAAAAAAAAAAAAAAAATCTATTACGGAACTAGTACTGAGCTTTATTAAGGTACTCTTCAATTTGATAGTTGATCATTGATCAAATAAAACTGCAAATTTTTTTTACATAATATCTAATACAACTGCAGTGATCAATAATTTAGAATAAATAAAAGAAACAAATAATATTTATTTTGTTGGCATTTGTCAATTATAGATGATGCGTCATCACGAGAATTAATATCATTTCATTCAAACAACTATTCAATGTATGTATTATGGAATGAATCAATAGAAACCAATATGAAGAATAATCAGATAACAAATTTATATGATTTTGCATTTTTGAATATAACAGTTAAATGAGGATATTTACAATAAATTAGATTCAACCAAAAATTTTACATTTGCAATAAATTTATAGAACGAAGCATTTATCATGATCTTGTTTCTATAAATGTTAATTGGTGTCTGCCGTACCTTGATGATAAATTTATTGTAATTCGTTTGTCGCACGGTAAACATAACGAATTTCTAGGATGGCATGTTGCATAAGTTTAAGCTTTTATCAGGGCAGGGGGAGAGTCGAGGAAATAATAAGGTGTGCAGTGTGCATGGTGCTTTATGCTGTGCAAACATCGCTCCCGTTCTAATAGAACGCATTATGCATATGGGCTGGGCTCGACGTAACTGCTGACTTTATAGTCATTTGCGGTGGCTACTTAAATAATCCGTGAGCTCTGCAGATGTTACCGATAAGATAGATTCGATCGATAAACCACGCTCTCGAACGCGCCACTAGAATCATAAATTAATCAGAACTCATTACACACTATGCTGTTAAAATCGTTGAATAATTTATACCCTTGTGTTATAAAAACAATTGTTTTATTAATCATATATTTTTAAATTAAAATTGATTTTCTTAGAACTTATTAATTAGTATATAAGAGAGTATTGTAGTCTCCAAAAAATGCGATTATATATAAAATGAAAAGATAATTTAGCATTATTTTTACTATTAATTATGTTCTGATTTATTAGAGCATGTGGATAATAATAACGAAATATTATACGATATAATAAATAATAATGTTTAATAATTTTATTATGATAAATAACAGTATTAATAATAATGTAACAGTATATTCATAATGATAATAAAACGATATAGCACGAATATAATTACATAATAAAGAATGTGCATTTTAAAATAGACGTACATAACTATTATACTTACGTATTGTACAAAATGTATATAAGTTAACACATTAAGAATTACCTCTATCTGTTTGAAATGCACTGGGAGTTATCTCTAAATGTGTAGTAACTTTTTTTTATTTTTAAAGGTATAATTCAACAAAATATCAAGAATAATTCATATTTATTTTGAATTTTGTATCCGATTCAAATATGCACTGCGCGCGATACCATATTTTTTGGAGTGAGAATTTCTCTCGAGACGGTAATTTTACAAACAGCACGTCATACATAACTGTATACACAGCGACAAACACCAACCCTTGGGATTTTCTGTCCTGTTACAAAGATTTGTTCAACGTTTAAGACAATCTACTGAACGTTCGCGAAAATCTCAGAAGACATACTATGAATAATTGATTTAAATTAAATAATTGGATATATTTTTATTACGATTGATAAACGCGATGAAATTTTTGCTAAGCCATTTGCAAATTTAAAAAGTTATATTTTATTTCAATTTGAAGAAATAAATTAAATTCGTATTTCACATATATATACAAGAACTGAAATAGTTTACAGCTGCATAAAATTGGATAAGACATTAAATTTGCGATTCTATGTAAAGTGTATCAGCGTAAAATTCTAATAAGATACTTCATAAATAATAGATTTATGTTTATTTCACATCAAAAATACATAATTTTATAAAGTTATATAACGAGAGACATTTATGTAAAAATGTAGCGAACTCTTAAGTCAGTTATATCATTTCGACACAATATTGCAGATTCTTTGGAGGATTTTAAGCAAAGCATAATTATCTTTTTGCAAACTACATTCATAGAAAATCTGATGTTCAAGCTTTTCAGTAATTATGGAGCTTTCCTTATCCTCTACACGCATGTAAATGGCTGTTACTATAATAACTGTGCTTTTAACGAGACTATGCAAGCATAGAATCGATGTTTAGCAGCATATGTACAGTTATGTAGGGCGCTTATTTATTTTTTGCCTCGAGAAATTCATGACGATTCACAATATGTATTATTTTGTTGAATATTGGATGCGTTTTGTGCAAAATGTGAAAGAATTGCGAAATTCTTTCTATCACCTTTAGAATAATTTTACTTTTTTTTACACAGAAACTATAATTTATATAACTTGAAATATAATATTGCCAGACATTAAATGTCGAATATTTTCGAGAATAGTGGAAAAACAGCATATCTTATATTCAATATAAAATATTTTTTGAGAAACAACTGTGTTATTAAAGAATATGTTTTTAATACTCGATTCAAATTTTATATAGCATATATACGTATATCTATTTATTATTGTCATCGCATTACACATCCCCGTTTAAAGATTATCTCCACATATTCATTAAAAAAATGTGACCTAATTCTAAACAAGTTTATAACACACTAGTTTGCCGTTAAACTATTAATTAGGGTTTGCGATTAAATATTAACGCGTCGGATTGAATATTTCAATGACGGCCAATGAACAGTACAGCGAATATCCCGCGAGGCGCAGATTACATCGCACATGTTACATTTTAATATGCATATGCGGAAGTACAATGAGTGCATCTCGCGTAATGTTTTGTTGATGTACTGCAAAATTTGACGGTAAACGAAGCTGATATTAGACGATTCGCATCAGGCAGTAAACACAGCGAGACAATCGCGTTTAAGCTAAAGCCACCGTAAATCCGCCATAAATGGACGACTGCAGATCGAGTTAAAAGCTTCCGGCTTTCGTCGACGACGGAACGTTGAAACGCATGCTTTCTGTGCACAATTCTCTCGTTTAATTTGCATAAATCTTGCCGAAAGTTCTCTCTCCTTCTTTTCTCTCTCTTTTTGTTTGAAGCTGCATCGCGATTTCACTCTCACACTTGTTGTTAATTTGATAAATAAACGTCAATCATGTAGGCTGTTTCAGAATTTTTACGATTGCTTTTGGGATAATAAATTAAATATAGTTTGCCTCTTTCTTTTACACATCGCGATAAGTTTAATATTTTAATTATATAAAGTTGTGTTTATCATGTTCTTTCTTCGATTATCAACATAACTTTGATCAAACTAAGAATATTCTTTATTTTAACATAGATTGAAAAGCTTTTGAATTATCAGCAGCTAAAGATCCTTTAGCGAATTTTCTTATCTTACATTTAATTATAAGAATAACGTTTATTATATTAAGCAAAAATTAAAATTTTAACTCACAAAAATATTCAAAGATATAAACAAAAATATGGAGAATTTTTATGAGGCATGTTGTAACTTATTATAATTTGTTCGGCCTTTTCGTAAAAAAAAAAAATAATGATAATAACTGATCAATTTATGTCCTTTGGGCAATTTTGAAAAACTTGGGGTCAATCTTATTAGTTTCATCGATTCTCTCTAATATGATCAAGATTCTAAGATTGCGAACAAATGCAGAACGGCGGAAAAGCCCCGACTTCATGCATTTGTAAGTGCAATTTGCTCCTTAGAAATTACTTCGCGCTTGGGAAACTCGAATACCCGTCGATCGTCGATAGACGTTGAACGATTCTCTCGTGAAACGCCCGCGTTCCTTCGGTTTCTCTTATCGATTGTGAAAATGGTTAGATGTAATATGCAGGAACTCGATAATCAATAACTAGCTCTCAGTTACTTTTAAAGTTCTCTCACGATCTTTGTAGACTTGCTGAAAGTTCGCTTACTGAGCAAGCATCGCGCAAATAATTAAGCAATCTTTAAACATTCTTTAATTATGTGTCATTATTTATAGTTTGATTTTTTAAGTTATACAACTTTTGTGACAAAGCCATCCAAGTTTATGTTTGAGTTTCAAAATTTTAATATAATTATAGATATGTGTATATAAAGCCGAATAATTTCTGATAAATAATTGTATTCACCACAATAAAGTAGCGGAAACACTATTTTTCAAATATAAAATGGCTTATATAATATTATTTTGATTTTGATTTTATATGTTAACTAAAATATTATCAAGCAGTTCTCTGTCAGTCAATTAGATATGTTATTCTTAAGTACATTTGTTTTTGTGAAATATGTCGATTGGCTACGATTTTAATGCAAAAAATACTTATAACCGAACCGATACGTGTAACCGAACGAACGCGGTTTCTCTTTTTCGATCGAGAAAATGGAAACTCGAATAATCGTCCATCGTTCACAGACATCGCAACGATTCCGATGCGGAATGCCGCGCGTTCCTACGCTCTGCCTTTTTCTGCGCTCGCAGCTTTCTGGCCGTGAAATGAAGCGAAATCGATAATGGAATACGCCCGTGCGCGAATTGTCGCAAGATAAGAACCATTATGAAGACAAACTGCCGATAGTAGAGAAGAGAACGTTCGCCTATTTGAATAGATTCTAAAAAAAGATTGCAATTCTTTTAGATTTTAGTTTGAATTTTGCAGGCAGTTAATGTTGCATAATATGCGATTCTGCAATCGACATTGCTTCGAATATTTTTTGAATCTAGCGAGTTTTATTGAAAAAGATTGTCCATCTATATCTTAAAAATTAAAATTCCAGGTGTCAAGTATTAAAATAATACGAACTATCATTAGTTATTTGAACAATTTACGTTTGCAACTTTTGTGAAAACTACTTTAAATATGATAATATTAATCACAACAATAATATCTTGATCATAAACCACATGATAATAATTTTCCTATTTTATTTTAATAATCAATTATTTAATAATCGATAATTTAATAATCGAGCTGGAAATAGAAGAAAAGATAGTTCGAAAATAATTTATTTTGTTCTACAACGATTTTAAAACTTTATCAAATAAAATGACGGCATTGTTCCATGTATAAAAAACGTTCAAGCGGCATAAAAGCACGTCGGAAAATTCCGCTTGCACGCTGGATTTCATATTCGATTTTGGCGGCTTTGCGAGCGACGTGGCATAATAACGATAAGTGTTTCCGCAGCGTGAAAACGCATTCACGTTTCCAGCAACGAACGAGGCAGAGGAAGAAGGCGTGGTATAAAAGAAAGGGGCTAAAAAGTAGTTCGTGCGCACGATATGTCACCTCATGGCGACAAATCGATCTCTACCCGACAATTAAAATCACCCATCCCCCCGCTAGGTTGGCGTGCGTCCCAATGCGATCATTATCTTTTACCGTGATTGACCCTCGTGATCGAGGCTGTATGCGGTTACCTTTCTTTCATTCTCACTCGTCATTCTCCTTGATTAGAAAACCACCATACTTGGCTTTCAATTCAATCGAAGAGACAAATGGCTGAAAGTGGTGTATTACAGTTGTGTGAGAGAATAATATATTTCTAAAAAATATGTTTTTTTTTTAGTAGATGTTTAATTACTTTTGTTCTTAAAAATTGCAAAATTGTAGAGACACAAATTAATTTTTATTAATCTATTTATTCGATTTGTTTATTATAAGTAAAATTTGTAAGAAATATGGTATTATATTTAATGTCGAAGATATAAAAATAGAAAAAAGAGATGATATCTAAGTTTGAATTCAGGTATCAATCCGTAGATGAACTCACTATGTTTGTAATATCCGTGTAGATATCTAATGTAGCTTTTTGCATCCTTGTATCCTCTTCTTTTTCCTTTTTCTGCTTGCGCGGAATTTTCCACGGAATTTTGCACGGCAGGAAAAGACGCGCGGAATTACAACCGAAGAAAAAAGTTACCCCTTGCTTCGACTTCTTACGACTCGGCAGGAGAGAGACGCGCTCCATTGGATAATGCATCCGGGGATACAAATGGACAACATTCGAAGGGATGCCGCGCCGCTTCGGATTCCCATATCGCTATCGAGAAGTCGTGGAAAAAGATGGAAAGTAGAAGGGGAAGGTTAGGCGAGTGGATAGGCACTTTCGTAAGTTAGTTTCGTTCTGCGGAGCTGTTTTTAAAAGTTTAAAAGTAGGCGCGCGGCTTGCTTTCCTTTGAGGGTCGTTCGATGAGGGATGCGCAATTTTATCACCAGTCGTACTTAACCTTCGAAATATCTTGACCTTCTATCGTATAATGTTTTTGCAAGAAACGAACGTCAGTTGTGGATTTTAACAAAATTAATAGGAAAATATTTAGAAAAATAATACACCTTAAATTTAGAAAAATAAAATTTGTCAAATATATTTCTTGTCAAAATTATCGTTTAATATTTATAACAGATTATTAAAAAGATTCATAATATTAATATTTACAAAGTATATATTGGATGCCGATATTGGATGTCATTTACAAGTTTATTAAATTATTTAGAAAATTATCGAAAGAATGAAAAGAGAGGTAATAAAGAAAGTTGCCACGTTGGCACCATATTAAAATTAGTAATTATTACATAAATATATATTATATATAAATAGAATTTATATATAATATAAAATATGATATAATATTATTTAATATTATATAATAATGTATTATATAAAAATAGAATTTGAAAGAAAATAAGGATTTTCCATATATGGTAATATTACACATTTCATAATAATTTAATTAAGAAAGACCATTTTAGCAAAAACCATTTTTTAATCATTTTTAATGATGAAAGTGTAATATATCTTATCTCAATTTACTTAATAATTTTTATCTAGATGTAATAGTTTATTTTCTACGCTAAAAATACGGAATAAACTATAAATCACGTAACAATCATTCAAGAAAATCTTGTTCTTGACTTTCTTGACGTTTTATGTAAGTGTACCCACATGCCGATATTATCATTCTTCCCTGGTATCGTGAATAAACATTGTTTAAAGAAGAAAAAGTTAAAAGTCTTATAGTGTGATTTATATCGTTACCAGACATGGTTCTTCTGCGATGAATTGTAGATGTACAAGCTGGAGATATCGATGGCATATACGTATATCGATATATGTGCATATCTACATATGGTGCGTATATATGTACATATATATATATATATATATATACATATACACATGGATACATGCGTTTTGCTTGCCATCCCGCTAACTTACGAGTCCGCTTTTTTTATTTCCCTTGGCGAAGTTTTCATGTATTTTTCAGATGCGACTTGCACCGGTCGGCGAATGTGCGTTTATTGAAACTGCCCGTTTTTTGAATTTTCCTGAGTTTTATATCTCTCTTCTGCAGAAACAGTGGACCATCGGTTAAGTATTTAACATATTATTTCTGTATCAAAAGCCTATTCTATTTTTTAACGTCTTTTGATAAACGCGCGCGCGCGCGTACGTACACAATTTAGAACAAATATAAAAAAAATTCTTTTTTAGTATTCTATTAACAAAAATTGAATTTAACATTTGCACATTTTTGTATTTAGATTGTTTTAGAAAAATTGTTCCCACACAAATTATAATTTATACAAAAACATTTATCGAGATATTAAAGTAAATTTTGCATCATTTGTCAAAATAAGTATCATTATATTTTAGAATAAAAACACGTATTGACAATTTTTTATAAATTTTTATATTTCTAATATAATTCTTTACAAAAACATATATAAAAGAACACATGATATAAATTGATTTGTAAGATTGAAGTCCTTTTTTCAAAAAAGTAGACGGTTTCAATAATTTATCGATATAATAATAATTTATGATTACAGTAATTAGATTTCGAAGAGAGATGAAACGTGACGAATAAATAATTGATTGAAACATAAATCAAACGATTTATAAGTCTAATATCGAGATATAAACTTTAACTATATAATTTAAACTGAATCCTTACTTATAATCAAATTATAAAAATGCATTTTCTTACAAAGTGTATATAAAAGCGGAGTGTATATATACACTCTGCAAGAAAATACATTTTTATAATTTGATTACAAGTAAGAGTTCAGTTTAAATTATACAGTTACAGCTTATATCTGAATATTGAACTTATAAGTCGCATGGCTTATGTTTCCATCGATTATTCACTACACATTTGATCTCTCTTCGAAATCTAATTACTGTAACCATGAATTATTATTATATCAATAAATCATTGGAACTGCTTTTTCGAAAAAGGGACTTTAATCTTATAAACGGATTTATATCACGTTTTCTTTCATTCATGCGTATACATATATCTCGTATATAGCCTCTCTCGCCTAATTGCCTACAGAATATTATCTTGAAAACACTTCGATTTAATTAACATACACTCAAGAATCTCGATGTGAGCGTTCGAGTGCACGACACTTCTTGTTATCGGCGACTGTATTAACTGCAATGCCGTCGATCCGCGGCCGCAAGGGTTATGCAATTTACGGCGTTTACGTGTGCTCGTTCAGCCATAATCGCGCGATCGAAATTGCGGTCTATGCGCGGACATGAGCAGTCGCATGATGCAGTTGAGCGACAATGTGTGATTAATGATCCACTTGTCGAGGAGAAAATGAACATGAAAGTGTAAGCATAAGAATGAATAATCGTATTTTCTTAGAACTTTAATTAAATTAGAATTAATGATTTTATTTATTGTCTGTAGTTTAGAAGCCACAGAAAGCTATTTTTGTAGCCATTTGTGATCGATTATTTTTTATAATGTAATAATTTTATTTTAAAACAAATTGCATGCTAAAATATGTAAATTTTCTTAATATCCATTAATCAACATAAATTATTCGATAATTTTGTCTTAACCATTAATTTTATTATATCTGTAATACCGAATTTTGAAATGCATTATATTATTTTACAAAGAAATCGATAGTGTTTTTTTGTTAGAAACAATGTACAATTTCGACAATAATTAATTATGTATAAAAATAACTTTGTAATACAAAATTAAGAGTCTATAGAATTTTCGTCGCAACAATAAACAATTCGTTAATACTGCAGTTGTATATGGATGAGTTATAATTCAATTAATGCATCCGGTACATATCACTGGCTTTCAAAATACGGCGAGAAAATAAAAACTCTATATGATAAAATTATTTTGCCGTAGGATAAATTTGATATATTCAGCGTTTATACAAAAAAAAAACTTTTTTTACATCTTAAAATTTCCAATGCATTTATTGTTCACATTTTATTTTACTTTTTATTGTTGGAATTTTTATTAACAAAATTTTTTTTAATGAAAATAATGAAAAACATTATCGAGGTTAATCAATTATTTATAATTAATTAAAGATAATAAGAAAAAAAGAGATAAATAATGATAAAAATTATTTGAAGAGTTACTTAAAAGAAAATTTTATTTTGCTAAATTTTTGAAATTGTGTTTTCAATAGTGCATATTATTCACAAGGAAATCCTAAGTTGACTTAATAATTGACAAAAAAACAAACAAATTTACTCAAAGTAATTACACGAGATTTACTTGAATCAATTTTAAATGAAATTAAATAATCACGAGAAATTTATAAAGCTACCTAGATAATCACAGGCAAAGTTCGAGAAAGTGTGTTTCCGTAATTGATCGATTAATCAAATTAACAGCGCGGATAATGAAACTACAATGTCGACACTTAAATAATATTTGTTTTAAAATCAGTGAAGGAAGCGGATCGGAGCAGAATATTTGTATTTGTATTGTTTTTAATATTCCTCTGTACGTAAGAGAATTAAAACAGTCCTGTGTGCCATCGTGTATTGATGCATTTTTTACGACATAATCCCGATTTATATCGATGCACCGACAGCCGGCTGATCGCGGAGCTTTATTGAAATTAAACGGAACTTCATTCGGTGTGTGCGAAATTTTCGATACTGGACAAATTGCATCGTTGAGCTTTATTTTGTCTGCGAACGCCCGTCATAGAAGCGAACGGCTATCGTATTTCGCCAATTATCATACTGCCTGGCGTTGCATTATCCGCGAATCAGCTACTTCGCAATCCGTAATTATTTCCAAATTATCTCGCTGCTGTTATCGTCGATCGCGAGCATTAATAACTGAACAACAACGAGAACGTGAATGAGCGGTCGGATCGCTGACAGCATTCGACCACTAGGCACGAGAATCGATTACGGTTCTCCGTTAGACCTTCGCATTAATTCGAACTCGCATAATATCGGTTCTGAAAATGCTCTTTATGTTCCACAACATAGATTAACATCTAGATAAAATTCTTTTTTACGCCATATTTTGCGAATTGCTAAGACTTGACATTATAATACTTATGTAATAATGGTATTTTTATCAGCCAACATAACGCGCATAAACGTTAATGCTAATTTTATTTTATTTCGAAATTTATGTTATTTTAATTTAAGGTGTAAGTTAGTTACTTTTCTTCATATACATGTACTCAAATCTAAATTTGTGAAGTATTTATGATATATATTATGTATATATAAAAATTAATATTAAAAGATTGCAAAAATGAGATATAAATATGGATTATTTAAAAGCGATTCTCGGTTATTTAAAAAATAAATACATAAGGAAACATTAATGTAATATAATATACGAAATATGTGATATATAAACGCATAAATTTTATACTGTTCGCAATTATTGATTGCAGTATTATAAATTTCGAAATTACTGGTCAGGAGTACATATTTAATGACAGTGCACCGAGATAGTCAATAATTTTTATGAGATATAAATATGGATTATTTAAAAGCGATTCTAAGTTTCTGCCATATTTTTAAAAGATATAATGATACATACTAATAAACTTCTTCTGCACAAGCTATGCCAAGGGAAAAATGATACGATTTTTAACTAACTTCGCAACGATATTATTTCAACATGCCGAAAACTGCGCGTTGTAAACCTACCTTTAGTCGCAAACGATCATCGCGGACGAACATCGTACTTTGTAGCACAATCTGGATTTATAACGGAAAAAACACCCGCTTTTATCGAGTGCTCGCGGCCTTCGTCGAAATTAAACGAGCGTTTCGCACCCGTCTGACCCCCTTTTGGCTATTTCATTGTGTACATAGTCGCTTCGTGTGGATGTATTTTATCGGCGATGGAACATTTTAATCGCTTTCGCAGTTTGAAAGACTCGTAGAATCCTATCAAAATTCTCTTTTGAAAGAATCGCTCGGATTTACGATTTATAGTGTATAAGAATTTATTCTTCGATGTTTGTTACAATTTTGTTTACCTTATCTGTTAAATATTATATATAGAATTCTAATAAAAACATTTATTTTTTACATATAAATTAAAAAAATATATATATGTATATACATATTAAAAATAGTGCAAAATAAATATATAAGATAATTAATTCGCACCGTGTTACTTTTATCATCGAGCACACCGTGTCGAAGTCCATTTGCAGCGTGTTGTCTATATCTCAATAGGCGCTCCTTATGAATCTCTTTCTCTCTATCTACCTCTTTCTCTCTTTCAATAAAAATGAATTATATTATGTAGAGAGATATTTATATATCCGCTATGTTATACTTTGCTATTTTAATATATAGATTTGCTATCTATACTATAGCATAGATTTGAATTATATTAAATGGTGGAGTCAACAGTTAAAATATTTTTGATTACTTTTTTAAATGTAAACTATAATTTTCAATTATAAGCATATAAAAATTAAAGATATTTAATAAGTTAAGTTGTAAAAATGTATCTAAATTATAAATTTTTGACTTTTAATTAAGCGTAAATATAATTTTTAACAGAATGATATATTCAGTGTGATCATAAAGCAAGGGGCGACGCTGTATAATTTGCGTATTCGGCATCACCGATGTTCATTGTACACTTCGCTATTTTAATTTAAAACGACGCGTGTTTCGTGACGCGAACACTCATGGGTTAATCGCGTACGAACGGCCGAACTGTACAGAGAAAATCCCTGGCAAATCCCGAACGAGTGCAACTCGTGCATCGTGCGGCAATCCTCGCGCAAGCTGCAGGTAGCGCGAGGACGATTGTTCGCGCCGTTGCACGTCCCGAAAACGATAACATCTCATGATCTGTCGGACGGATGAACAGAACGTGGGGCGCGCAAATTCCGCATTGCGTCGGGCCGATAATTGAAAATCAGTGTCCCATATATCGATTCGCCGGATTGTCGAATCTCTAAACGTACACGTCCCTTCACCTCTGCTTCGTTATTCGCGAATCCGTCCAACTTTTTGATGAAAATGTTTAATGCGTACGTTTTATTATTTTCGCAATATGTCAAATAGCAAAATTATATATCGTACCATGTCCTGTGACAAAGAGATGGAAAAAAAAAGAAGAAGAGAGAAATTTAAAATAAAATTCTATTGCAGAGATTTTCAAAAATATATATCTGTAATTTTTGTTCATACAATACTATTTATTCGATGTACAGATTGTCATTGAATAATGCTGATATGTCAAATGAAAAACTCATTGTTATAGATTGGAAGAAGTGTCAGACGTATCTATTATTTCAATATAAAAATATAAGCTTGCGCATAAAATTTGTGGTATTTTAAGTATCTTTGGCGAATCTAAAAAAATATTCTAATTGTTATCGATTTATTTTCTTTCGTATATTTCATAGTCTTGTTTAAAATAATCTTTTTTGAAATAATTTTAGGATGTAAAATAATATTATATAATATAACTTACTATATTAATTAAACTAAAAAAGAGATTATATCTCTCATTTCAACACTAAAATCATATTTAAATATTAAATTAAAGAATTTGTGAATCTTTAGGTAGTTAATGCTTAAAGATAAAATTTTATTGTTTAAAAATAATTTAAACATGCAGATATTTAAAAAAATTCTGAAAGATCCACGAGTAATAAAAAATATAGCGACAGTCCGTTCGTGCTAAATTCACCGGTCCGTTTCTGCTCATTTTCGCCGTATGCGTTGTCGAGGAAAGTAATTTTTTGTGTTGTAATCGGTATAATCCTCAGTCAGCTGGCCGAATATGAATACTAAGAGGATTTTCCGGATTTCGTGGATGCAATGTGCGACCGCGAAGGGGACGTCTAACAAATTATGCAACACGCGGTCGGCTGCGTGATAACGAGCGGCTGAAAAATCGGGCTCTCCATGCGCAAGATAAAGCAGACTGCTCGTTCCACGATAAAACGTGTTTCATGATAAAACGGCTATCCCCTCGAATTAACGCGCGGTTGTAGGCTTGAAATTTTGCTTATATGCACCTGTTCGATATTGCCGATGTCGACATAGTTGTCAATTAACTTTTATTTATGAAGAAAAAAACCATGGAAAATATTTTTTTCTTCATAAAAATTAGATATATTTATATGTAAAAATGTACTTTTTCTGTTAATGTCTTATTATAGTTGTACGTCAGAAAAATAGAGAAATACATTAGAAAATAGTGTATTTAAAAGAAGAATGCAATATTATAAAATATAATTTTTTTTTTATATTAAAGCAGAATTTAAGTCTACTTAAAATAATTGTAATTCGCGTTTAAAATTATTTATTATTTACTAATTTGTATAGATATGACAGACTCTCTAATAGAAGACAATTACCTAGTTTTATCATAAATAACCTGTCACTTAAAATTTTGCTGAAACAATCAAAAGTCACGTTGTGGATTGAGGTGCGCTATTTATGACAATATTTTTATTTTGCAAGCACATTACCTAAATAAATTCTAACCCGCGGTGATAATAATGATTAATACACGATTGCTCTTTTCCGATATAGATGAGGGGACGTAAAACGGGTCGAGCAATATTGGCCGTCTTAAACGCGATCCACGAATAGAAAGGGTTAAAGAAAGAAGAGTGAAGTGGGAAGGCAGAGACGAGAAACGAGACGGAACTAACTGCTCGGACGGAAGTTCCAATTGCCGACTGGATCTATATTTAATAAGACGGAGAGTTATACTTTCTGCCGGAGCACGGTCGGTCGCGACGCGCAGTTCGAGCGCGAAAGTTTCGTCGGAATTATCCTTCACTCCGTCGGTCTCCTTCCCGCTATCGCCTGAGATAATTAAATATATCCGCGCACGGAAAATGCTCAAATGGATTTTCTCCTCTGGACGAGGGCCGCGAAAAGGAATTTTCCTGTTCAGAAACAGCGCTGCCGGAGAAAGTTTTCTTTCTCTCGATGTCTCTCTTGCTTTTCTCGTTATATCATTGAAGCCTTCTTTTCGTTTTGTTGATGATCTTGTCATGCTAAAGCGGGTCTCGAGCTATACTAGTCATGACGTTGCAAAGCTTACGGAAGCGTAAAGATGAATCGTAATAATTTCAACAAAATTGCGAACTGCTCATTAAGAACCATAACGATATCCTGATATCCAGAAAAAATTTAAGCTTATTTTTATTTTAAAAAAAGTCTTCAAAAAAAACAAATTGTTAAATTTATCATAATTATATTTTAATGTATTAGTAACAGCTTTTGACATAATTTGGAAATTTTATTATTCGTTTTGTTGCCGCACATTTCAATATTTTGGGGGTTTTTGTGTTATTTTATAGTATAGTATTATAGAAAATATTAGTATTAAAGCGCACACACAAAAATTAACAATATTACTTTTAATAGAAACTAAAATTTTTATTACATTTTATGTAAGTTTTATGATATAGAAAAACGTTTTTACAAGTCGGTAATATATAAAATTTATTTAAATTTTTATTTTACAGATTTTGCAATTCTTAATATAGAAAATTGTATAATAATTTCTGCGGAATCGGTGCAGATTCATACGGAAAATAACTTTTTATTGGTACCGTCGCGGCACATCTGTGCGTTGCGCAGCTGCTTGCAGCGGCATACAATAAATCGAGAAACGTTGCAGCATACGCATATAAGCATATCTATTTCTAGAAAACAATATCGAGGCGCAAATCGCGATTTTATTCTCTTCCGAGGTGTGATACATGACAAGAATCTCGTTTAAAATTGTTGCGTTATAGACCTCTCGAGAGAAGCGCCATTAAGTTCCATTTTTTCTTTATTTCAATTGAGTTAGCCCCGCGCGAACTTCCACTCGACAAAGTTAGTCGCAAACGAAAGACTGTAATTATTATGCCGCATAGCGCGACTCTTGGCTCGCGGCACTGCGACATCGAGGTCCCGAAGGAACCAATTTAATTCGTGAAACCGACAACCTTTAATAGAGAAAAGATTACCCCTGCGTTGTTATCTTTAATACAAGAACACAAATTTAAGAACAAAGCTTTTTTCTGCGTTTTGTCAACATAAATCTTTTTACTATTTTTATAACTTTTGTATGTTTAAAATTTGCTTATAAAGTTATAATACAATTTCCGCTAATTATATAAGAGTTTAAATTATATAAAAGTCTTGTTAAGTAAATAGTATTAATTTTCATTGAAACAATCACACATATATATGATTTCTATGATTATTTATTTTAGCAATTCTTATACACATCTGAGCATAAAAATATATATTTGTGATTAAAAATTGCAATTGTAATATTGAAATATATTTAAAATTTGTGAAACTCTCTCTCTCTCTCTCTCTCTTTAAAACATATGTTATATATAAGATAATTAAACACATAACGATTTTTGTATATATTTGACTAATTGAAGCGTGAAGCTATTGAATTGCAATTGAAATTAAAAATATAAAGCAGTTGAATGAAAAAATCGCTTTGAAGTATAGGACAAAAGGAATTACAAATTGCTGATTTTATAAAATATGAGAAATCGTAAATTTATATAAATACCACGATACCACTATAATAAATCATTATCTAAATTATAGAAATCTGATGATATGTGTATGTATATAAGCGTGTTTGTGCACTTAATCAAGAGATAATAATTTAGAATGTTTAAGTTGCAACTACGCAAGAATATATATAAGAAATTCGCACGAAGTACTATGCTCGATAATAATTAGCTAACAATGCTTTAAAAAAAAAAAAATAATAATTTGTCTTTATAAGTATTTCTGCGCATCAAAATGCTTCGATGAAAACAAAAAGGATGAAAATAACCGAAGCAATTTTAAGCACTGAGAGATTCCACGGCAAGCGGAAAAAATCAGCTGGAAAACGAATAAATTAAAAACGGAATTGTGTTGCACCAACTGGTGAAAATTGAAGTCGACATTTTTCGACCGTCGCTCATTCTTTAATCAATGAATTCCCTATTGGATTTCTCCCCCTCAGAATTTTATTTATGATCACGGCTCGTCAAGTTCAATTATCTGTTTTAAATAATTTAAATAATTTTTTTTGTATTACTCAGAAAAGAATTTTAATAAATTTACAATTTTCTATGTGATTTATAAATAAACAAATAGTTGATATTTAGACATTTTTGAATAATACTTTTTTAAATTAGTGCATATCTCTGTAGATTTATATGTGCACATCTTTAGTTCATTTATATTCAATGATTTGAAATATGATTGATAATATCTTTCTCTCTCTGTCTCCCTCTCTCTCTTTTCTCGTTGTTCTCAAATTAAATCGAATTAAAAAATAACAAGAAAAATTTATATAATATATTTAATATAACGGACATATTCTGAAATATCTACTATTAGAAAAAGGCGTGTGATTTTGAGTATAATATATTAATTTATGTTTTTCATTTTTTTATAATTTTAGAGAGAGAGAAAAAAGCTTTCACAGCCGTTTTTAGAATTCGTAAGGTATCTTGGTTTTTTTAGATTTGGAATAGAGAGTTTTCTGTGGTTTAGTTTTTTTTTTCTTTATAAAATCATCCAATTATGACATATAATTTTAATTTACTCTGTTCCAGATTTAATATCTTTAATATCTTTAATATCTTTCGAAATAATAATACACCAGACACTAAAACTCGTTTGACTCTCATGCGCATTAAACATTTTATTTTCTAGCTTGTATCTTTGTATTGTATATTTATAATAAAGTTTCTTGGATACATCTTGATACAAATGCTAACCTCCATACATGATTCAATAGCGATATATCTAATAATGCCGACATGATGGAAGGGCGCTGAGTACAAAGGTAGTCGCGTAATTTGTAATCACACGCTACGCATTATGATTTACATTGCGATAAACCTGCGTGTGCTTGCCTTGCCTAGAAACATCGTGACGTACTCGAATATCAATATATAATTGTGACTGATGGCGGCCTGATTTTCACAACAGTCCTGCGAATCGACCAGATATACAATATTGTTCGCCTATCTTGATCCTTCGAACACGCGCATGATAAATATCGTCGGATTATTCGGCAGAAATGGTCAACGCGTTTCAGAAAGATGATACAATAGATTATACACAACAGTGGACATATTTTTTATATATTTTTTCTTTAATTGTTTATTTCTCTGTGTAGTAGCAAATATATTTCCTAAGGAAACACTCTTATTTAAGTATACCTAAAGCATATTTATTACATGAATGTGTGTATGAAACAGTTGTATAATACAGTTGGGGCTATATAATAACTAATGTATTGTACTCACACAACTGTACTTATATATTGTACATGACACAAAAGTATGTAATTCTACTCAATTTATTTATTACAAAAGAAAATACTTTTGTACAAATAATTTTTGTACAACTGTCATTTTAAAAAACTTTATAAAACTGTTAAAAAAGCGACGTTAAAAAGATGATTTTCATGATTTTCATGATTGAAAATGCTTTTAGCGGAGGACTTGAGCGCTTCCAGATTACTTTCGCAGAAATTTTTTTATCTTACAGTTCTTTACCATGAATTACCGGATATAGAAGTTCCAATTTTCACACAAACACCTGTATATATTGTTTGTGCTTCATCAACGCATCGTAAAAGTGACGGGAAAAACGAAGAGAGAAAAAGAGAAGCGGGCGGAATAATATTTCCATTTTGCTTTATTATATGCTCTGGTCCAGAAGCCTCCCTCCTTACCGCCGTTTGTTGCCTTCCTTCCGCGGAATAATTATTCTTCGTTGCAGCGCGCAGCTTTTTTTCCCCTCTGAACCTTTTTGTGGCATCTCGGCCGCGGTTTTATAATCGCTCGTTGTTTTAGGCGAATGGAAGTTCTTTCTTTCTCTCTCTCTCTCTCTCCCTCTCTCTTTGTTACTCTCTCTCACGCTCTTTTTCTTTCTTTCTATGTATACCTTCTTTTATTCTCTTCTCTGCCACCCTTCTTTTTCTTCTGCACTTTTTCGCGGAGGCACTTTCTCGCTTAACGACGGCGGGAAGAAAAATAAGTAGTACTACTCATTTTTAATGCAGGACATAAAGCGCTGTGCATCTTGAGAAGAAGCGTGCGCGCGAAATCCACTCGCTAAATTGAATTTTAAAGGAACGTTCGGTTTAAAAACCGATTTGTAACCGAAATAGATGCAGTTTGAAAAAAAATGGTGAGTACAGGTATGTGCGAGCATCCAGGATACAGTTAAGGATGTTGCATGTATTTGCTAGAATTCGTGTTTCTCCAATGAGGATAATTTTTATAGTAAGGTGAAAATTTAGTAGACAAGATTGGATTCTTTTCTTTATTTCACTGATCCAGGAATTGCAGTTTTTGATAATCAGCAATTAAAATTTTATCTTTATTAATTAACAGTCAATATTTAATCTTCCTTAAAACTATAGTGTAATATACTTAAAGCATTATATATACAAAAGGTTCGACATTTTTATGACTATGATGCCGAATAATAAATTTGCATATGTGGAACTGATTTAGAGAATTGCAGTTATTATATGAATTAAATAATGTCCTCATCTTCCAACAACACGAGATACCGGAAGTATGTTGCCTAACGCGACTTCTCATCGTTATACTATTCTAGTTTAACAATCCATTCACCGTTGTTTGTTCCTCTCTCATCACAGTAGTGAATTGCTGCAACGAGATTTTTCGCGATGAGAGAAAAACAGAGGATGAGAGAATATATATAGAGGGATGGAGAAAATGGAATAAAACATATATGGAAGAGAGTGAGAAAGACACGGCAAAAATCGAACACGCGCGTTTTTACGAGTCTCTCACGAAACGGAAGTCGATAAAAGAGGAGTGCACGGTTCCTTCTTCTGCCTGTACTGTAATTAATTACGAAACGTTGGCAATGGAGAAGGGGTGAACGAGCAGAGTGTTGCAGGGAAAAGGACGCTTGGCGGGTACAAGCGACTATAAAAAATTCCGTATATAGGAGGCGCAGTCGCCTCGTGACCGTACTCGAGCGTGCATTGGCTCGGGCACCACATTGTGACAGCAGGATTTTTCCGATCATCCTGTGTGAATAAGGGGGAGAATTTATAGCGGCGGTAGTTAACTGGTATATATATTATATTATATAGCGGCGATATTAATACGTTTGCGAATATAAGCGAGAAAGTAATGTTAATATGGTTGATTAAAGCGACGTTTTTTAATTTATTTAGGCAAACGACAGAATGTCCGAGTATAAAATGACAGAACATTTATACAAACAGATGCACATATATTATGCATGCATATTTTATTGACATTACTGAATCAATTATAATCAAATATTGGAAATTTTAGGGAACAGAATTTCAAAGACGAAAATTTAATTATACGCGCGGAAATATTCCTGCATTTGCGATTTACGGTGCGGTACAGTCGGGGCAATTCCGCGGGAGATGGAAGATTTTGACAATCGTGGGAGCTATTTTGAAAGAGCCCAGGTCACAATGTCGTATTTCTCCTCGCGTTCGGCGCCGAAATAGACGGATTTCTGCAATCGCGAGCGTCGAATGAAGCCTTTGACAACGGCCATTTCTGAAAGTGCTCCTACATCTTTGAGAATTTCGTCCAAAGAGAGAAAGAGAGAGAAAGAGAAATGAAAGAAGAGATTCGTATTTCCGTTACGCTATTGCACGATACATCAAACGCGAAACAAATTTGTGCGCGCACGGAGGGGCACATTGTGATATCATAAGGTATCATAAGCGATGCTCGTGACCCTCTTTTGCTCCGGCAACGGCGCTTTCATTCGTTCATCTCGTAGGATGTAATCCGACTGGCAACGACATTTCCGGTATACAGTAATGCGAAAAGACATCTCCACGGTGGCAACTCAATTCTCGATACTGTGTACTAGGACAATACAGGTATATTCGGAGAAATAGAACGAAATATTATTTGACATTCGATATATTGCTTTGTCATAAATAAGAGGTATCTTTTTTAGAAAAAAGTAATCATCCTTTCATAATATAATTTATTTCAATATTTTATTTATATAATAAAAATTATTATTTATTTATGATTTAATGTATTTAATTTTCTACTATTTTTTAATAATTTTAACTTGAAAAGCATTCTACGCTTCTTGTGTATGTAACGAGAGAGAGAGAGAGAGAGAGAGAGAGAGAGAGAGAGAGAGAGAGAAAGAGAGAAGCATTTATCTTCTAAATATATTTTATTAATTTTACTACACATTAATATATATTTACACACATAATAAAAGTTCCAATGAAAAAACGATCCTATGGTAAAGGATTTGCAATTGCTTATATAAATTGAATTATGTAGAATTATAGGAATCAGGTAAAATAAATCGCGGAAAGATAAGTATCATATCATCTATTGACGAAATCGAAAAGTCACTTTGCACTGTTTTATGCACATGCACGTCTGATCGCGTCGTTTGATTAACTAAAAAGCTTGATTTATGCAGTTTTATCGGTGCATTAACGGCAACGCAATTTGCATTTTATACTCACATGTTCAGCAATTTGCAAATTTGTGGTTGCAAAAAAATTGCATAGTATATAAATGATAAAGTATAACACTCATAATTGATTGCTTTAAACCTTTATACGTTCAAATGAAGAAGCGGGAATTGGAAAATTTTCCGAAATATATGGATAAATATAAGAATTTTAAAGTTTATAAAACTTTTTTCATTTAACAAGAATTCTTTAATTTTACGATCGTATAATTTTTGCAGAAGCTCTGAAATTTGGTCAATATTAAAACAAGCGGCATTTTTTAACTTTATTTTCTCTCATATCTGCAATTTTAAAAAATTCGTTTTAAAAATATTCTATAGAATGTATATCTCACATAAATCGATCAATTTTAAAATTATATACTAATCTAAATTTTTAATTCAAAATTTTTTAATATCTATGTATTTTTCCCAGACATATATTTTAATATAAATAGTTTTTATATTTGTGAAAGCACGTTGAAGCTTTTCACATATCAAGATTCTGTAAAACCATGAATTGTCGATTGCATTCTTTTCCAAAAAATTATAAATTTTGGATACAACTATTTCATTATTTCGTTAACTTTATTATTGTATTAAAACTAACTAGACTTTCCGATGCTTTACAAAAAAATTTTATCCGAAATGCGTTTATCTTTATCAAAAAGAATTCTATTCGGACATCACATTTTATTCGCGTTGATTTACGACGAGTCGGTACAGACGCGTGCGCCCATTTTATTCGCGCCCTTTTATTCTCATTCAAACTATCCGTGCGCGCCTAATGAAATATAATTTGTCGTCGTCGGAGAGTTTCACGTCGGCCGGTTATAAATAACGGAAACGCTTTATCGCGCGGGGGATATTAAATCACTGCGTACTTTCGCATTTCCTCCCTTGCCACGCCGCGGCATCGTCTTTCGAACGGTTTTGTCACGCGATAATTTGCCGTAATAACGACGAATTTCCCGAATTTTTCGGCGCTGGCAAACTGATCTCAATGGAATTCCCCTTTCCTTTTCTTCTTTTCCGGCCGTAATGTCGGGTTTTAATCTTGCCCGTCGCGCTGCGGCGCGAGAAAAATGTTGAAAGCGCATTCTTTATGTGCGCATTGGCTTTTTAATATCACGTCTATCTTGTTTCAGGATTGAACATCAAGGTACCGATGGCTATACTGAATTGCCTCTACGCCCGTCAATTGTGCTACGAAGACTCATCGTGTAGCGCTATTTTGGAGATTATACCGAGAGTCTGTGGTCCGGAATTAGGTAAGTGAGTCAGATTTTCTTTTTATCAGCATAATTTGGAATAATTAGTTAATTATCATTGCGTTAATAATTAATTGTTAATTATACATTTATGCCTCATTTATACCTCGATATTAATCATGCGTGGTTAATCCGGATTTTCAATATTGGGTTAAATCCGAATTAATGATAGCCGTATCAATGGTAATTGAGGTGTTATGTGATATTATCTAACAGTATAGTTGATAGGTCAGAGACATATATAATTTGAATTTCTATATATTGAACTTTAATTCAGATAAAATCAAATTGGATTTCATATCTAAATTTTCTGATTTATATACAGCTTTTATAGATAATGTGCCCTAAAATAATCTTTATACTCAATATTGGAAATCGTAACGAGATAATCAAAAATTGAAGCATAAATCTTATTTGCGTGTGTTTATATTCATATAATGCATGTTGCGTCATTTCATCATTAGCAATAATTTATGTCATACAGATTGATGTAAATTGATGAGCCAAAAAATTTAAGAGGAAAAATAAAAGATGCAATCAAATGCAAGCTAGTTTTGTTTTGGAAAATAGAAACTAATTTACTCTCTGCGCGCCAGTATCGTCTTCTCTCAATTTTTATTTATATATATATATAATCCATTATTTTTATGGTCGAGTAAACACATACATTTCGATATTTGTTAAGAAAATGACGGCACAATCTGTTATTAGAAAATTCGGGCGAGAGTGTTAATAGATCATGCAATATACTTAGAGTCTCGCACAATACATTATTTATGTCTCATTTTGTAATAATCATTGTTTTAAATGGTACATAATTTGTAGAATCTCATCTGATCTGTGTGCAATAAAAGGTGTCCCACGAGCGCGACGGCATCACATTTGAAATTTCGCAACGTGGAGACACCGTACCGCATTTCCATGAAATTTGCATGCGGCTCTCGAAATTTCGAGAAATTTCTTATGGAAACGATGATGACATTATTATCTGAATTTTGATTTCTGTGTGAAAATGTCATAAATCGTCTGAAACCATCTTGCTAGCATTTATTATAGATTAGCGTTAATCAATTGAGATTATGAATTTATACAGATAATTATTCTTATTTATGAATATTTAATGATATTTAATGATATTTCATAATATTTATATAATAGATCTGAATCCTTCTATATACACGCACATACATAATATCTAAATTCTTGCACTCCTAATATATTTCATTAACTTCAAAAATTCTATTTTTAAATTTATCGATACTATCTATAGAATTTACAACGCCATTTTTCCTCGGAATGATTATGAATCATAATGGATGCCTTGAACAGTAGCTTCGTATTGGACATTGATAAATAAAAGACGTATCTCGTTGCACACTGTTCTTGAAACAGAAATAAAAGCTTCGGTAGGTTTCCCGAGCTAAAAGCTTTCCGAAAGCAATGCCATTTGTTTTACTTTCGCTTTGGCGATTACATGATAGATTATTCACGTAACTCGCCGGTATCAGAAA
The DNA here is from genome assembly GCF_003651465.1 of Formica exsecta. Classification (NCBI taxonomy): domain Eukaryota; kingdom Metazoa; phylum Arthropoda; class Insecta; order Hymenoptera; family Formicidae; genus Formica; species Formica exsecta. Next base: position 872,211 of record NW_021853600.1, on the reverse strand, counting down.
GGAGCGCGAAAGCCGCGGCATAAATCACAATGGACGATGTCTTTGTTTTAAAAAGCCACGTGCGCGCGCTTTTCCCGGCTATGTCGAACGAAATAAAATATATAACGGCATGCATGCGTGTGCCCCTTAACTTTGCTGGAACTGCTTTTTAATGCAACACACGTCATTTTGCATTTTGCACGTCGACGACTGCAAGAGCTCCGGGCGCGTTTCTTGCGAGGCGACAACCGCATTTCGTTTGTGATTAAAAGATAGATGAAGAAAAGTGATAACACAAAACTTTTGAAGTTTTAAAAGATTTAGTAATTTGATTTTATCTAATAATTTTTTTAATCGAAACTGATACCGACTTGTGTTAAAATAATTTCAAATTGTTTTGTTTTTATCAATAAAAACTTGATCTTAAAATTTGCAAGATTTAGTGATACCTTTTAAATCATACTAATTTTGTCGTACTTAGAGGATACTATTTTTTCAATTATAGAAATTCCTCTCTTCCACTTTCTTTTTTTTCTTTTAGCATGTATTATTTTATTAAAATAATTTTGATTATAAATTCCGCGTATATATATATATATATATATATATATATATTTGTGTAGATAAAAAATTAACAATAAATAAGAATAAAATTTTGAAGATTTTTTCTTGATGACATGTATTAAGTTTTCTGTCGCTGACAACGTGACAATTAAATGCGATAGGCACCTGGTATGATGGTGAGATTTATCGGCGTCGCGGATAATTTACAGTTCGCGCTACGATCGTTCGTAACGTGATTTCCATTCGGAGGCGACGAAGGAAAAAGATGCGACTGAGAACGGTGGGGGACAACGAAGATGGGAAGAACGAGGTCGTCGACCGTATTCTCTCGAGTCGACCTCGTTTTCCCTCTCTCGTTACGGTCGCGTCGGGGATGGTGGAGAACTCAACTCTACACTCTTCGATCTCGTCATTGAATCAATCGCTCCCGCAAGGACAATTATTTCGAAAAAAAAAAGCTTAAATAAGTCGACTGCGGAGATTTAAAAATGTTCGACACGGTGCGACTATCGAGAACGCAGTGACAATTATTTCTATATCAAATAATTATTCTTTGTTTTTACTACATGCTAACGAGGAAAATAAAAGGCGAAAAGCGGAAACGCTTATTATTTATCGTCCCTGGAAAGAGTTCTGCTATGAGGAATTCATGCAATTAAACTACATCAACGTGAAATGCGACGAATTACGCTTGCTTTTTTTTGATAATTATATAATATAATTATACGCATGCGTAATTATATTATATGCGTGAATTAATTAAACAGAAATGAATAATTGAATGCTAATTTGGTCAGATATTAATAAATTTCAAAATTTTCAGTACTCTATTCATCATATATGCACGCATTAAAGAATCGAAATAAAATATTTCAAAATATTTTTAAATTATATTATATGTTGTTGAAAAAACAGTAAAATGTTTTATAATTTGTTTGAGTATTTTAAAATACTTTGCTACCTTTTTTTAATATGTATATTTGTCGAAAGGCTTGTCCGTTTTAATTCATGAATTCATGGTTTTATATATAATTTAATAAAAACATTGTCAAACTCATTTCTTCCCTTGAATATAGCGAGTATCTGGTAACTAATAACTGCAAAAACATCAATATCAGGCTTGAAGAATTTAATAATAAATAGATTTTGCAATTGAAATATCAACCAAAAGATAATTTACTGATCATCATGGAATCGGTAATAGATCCGCGCGCGTAATTTGCTATCGGATTATCATATTATTTTGCCTAATAGTAACAGTATTATCGAAAGATTTCTCTCTACCTCGCCCTTGTTGAGATGCTATTTCGCATGAAAGCTCGCTGATATAACGAAGTAAATTCAAAGTTTACTGAGAAATCTATTTGGATCCGTACATAGGACCGAGCTTCTACATATTTAAATTATTATAATTAAACACACACACACACACACTCTCTCTCTCTCTCCCTCTCACTCTCTTTCACTCTCTCTCTCTCTCTCTCTCTCTCTCACTAAATATATATATCTTTGCTAATCAATCCTTTAAGATATTTTAAATGTAATTTTTATGCACATTTATATAATTTAGCAAACTAAAATCTCATTACAATGATCATTCCAAAACATGGATTAGCTCGAGAAGTATGTTGTAATAAATAACATTTTTGACTTTGTAAAATATAGCAAGTTTGATAATAGCCATGTTCTTCTTCTTTTTCGCCTCGCTTTTGTTGATAAATTTTATATCCGGAACTTTATATATCTGTTTCTGGTAATAAATTTAATCTTTACTAAGAGATCTATTGGGTTGAACGTAAAGTTCCATCCGTTTATTACTAAGAGATGAAGACCGAAAAAACGGCACGAACTTTCCGTTTAACCCAATACAATAACTTTGACCTCATTTGAAAGATAATTTAATTCTCTACAACTTTTGTTTCGGTACTTTTTGTTAAAAGACGCATACTTTCCCTGATATTTGTAAAAATGTAAAAAATAACCGTGATTTCAGAGGTTTTTGGGCGCTAACTTTTGAAGGAAGCATTTTTCGACCAATGTTTACGGGAAACTTTTTGTTCGGAATTAAATTATCTTTCATATGAGATCAAAGTGATTGTAGTTTGCTCCATAGGTTTTGAGTTTAGTTAATAACCGATTTCAAATGTACCAAAAAGTGTTTTTTCGGCTATTGACGGTTATTCGAAAACTTATGGAACAAACTATTTAATTTATTTATTTCTATATTTTTAGGTATTTATCAATTTTATTACAGATATTAAAATAAGTTTTATGATTCGCGTTTTAGAAAGGTATATGTTACTCTTATTCTTAAATTGATTTCTTACTACCAAGATTGAAAATTATCGTCTACTTCTCTTTTCATTTTTAGATGTATAATATGAGATAATATTGGATATCACATTACTTTGCACATCATTAATCACTATTAATCATTACTTTATTTTTTTTAAGTTTTTGTTAATTATAAAGTTAAATACGTGCAATAATTCTGAAAAATAAGGGGGGGAGAGAAAAATAAGAGAGAGAGAGAGAGAGAGAGATCGAATTAATTCGACGTATAATTTTTGATATTAATAATATTGCTAATACTGTTGTATATAAATTAAATATAACACATCAATAAACTATAATTAACACAACGAGATAAATATTATAGTCCGTGCAATCAAATTTTCGATTAATCTCACTTATTAATGATGAAAACTATTTATGTACGAATTACAACAAACTATGATATCATGGCTATTTGAATATGCGTGCGAGAGGTCTTCATTGTCTGCATAACATTATATTTTTATTCGCGAAATTATGTTTAGCTTAATATATGTATTTTGCGCTTCTTTTCTTGCCAATATTACACACATCTATAATGAAAGATTATGCATAATGATTAACGCAATACGTAAGTGTTCATGAAATTAATCCTTTATTGTGTTAATTTTCAAAATGACAAAACTCTCTATTTTTTTCTCTATTTTTTTCTCTCTAAAAACTTTTCTTTTTATTTAGAAAAAATCTATTGAAATTGAATTTGATCAAAACTAAAATATCGTCATTTTAAGAAGAAATTATATATTGCATTATAGATCGCATATTGAGAACGTAAAGCATAATCCGATTTCAAATTATATAATATTACAATGTTATTATTATATCGCAGTGGATATGTAAATTAATAGTTTGCATACAAACATAACTATAACAAATAGAACTTCATATTGTTATTAATTGAATAAAATATTTATTATATCATATTTATTACATCAATATGTAAACTTCTAAAACCTTAATAAATAATTTAATAGTTTTTAGTAAAAAGTTTCTCCGAAGATTTGTAATTCACAAACTATTATTAATTCTTAAAAAAGGCATGTTAAATCGATACTCACAAGTATTGTTGCTTCTTTTCCGCGATGCTGATTGGTTATCTTTACATTGCGCTGTACATTACTTCCTATCAATAAAAGGCTATCCTGGCTGAGCCGCGCATTCGACAGTTCAAATATTAAATATATGTGTATAATTTTAATTTATTTAGTTTTGAAAAACGGGTAACTAGAGTTAATATTTAAATAATTTTATAAATATGTGTGTGTATGTGAAAAAATTATTTAACGCTGTTAATGATTAAAACTCCTTCGAATTTGAAAGAACAAGATTAAAACTATAGGAAAATATAATAATTATAATAGAATAGACTATCGCGTTTCGGAACTCACAATCTTTCGTATATTGTATAAAGATGTATTCTAGTATTGCAAGGAGTAGGTTTTTTTGGGGTAGCATCCCACAAGATATAAGAGAAACTTTTAATTTTTTTTAACCAATATTGCAAGAGATATCTCGACTTTTTTATATGACATTTTGCGAAAACCTGACAATATACCTATTGTCGGGCGATCATATGAACGTGAAAAAATTAATTAATGCTGCTAATGATTAAAACTCTTTAAAAAATAAAATATTACGGACAAAACTATAGGAAAATTATAGTAGGATAGACTTCTATTTCTCAGAAATCAATTTTTTCTATGTCGTATCACGTATCAAGATATTTCTAAGTTTCGAAGGGAATATGAAAATATTTTGAAGCCCCTTTTTCTCTATTCTCTCAATTACTGTTTTTTTGCTTCCATTTTATTCAAAAATATTAATATAATAAATATATAATAATTACGGTATCTCTCTTAGTCTGACTCCTCCCCTTCGACCTTTCCGTCATGAATGACTCCACCGGAAACTATTAACGTTTTTGAATGCAGCAATTTGATCGCTTTAAGAGCGATTAAACCCAATTTATCATGAATATATGTTTGACCAAAAATTTTTAGAGAATCTGATTAATAAAAACGATTAATGCGATATTTATGATTAATGATCAACATGCAATTGCAAAGCTTATTAAGTTTTATATAATGCAAACAATTCTGAAAAAAGTACTTCGATTATACTGGCGCATTTTTCGTAGAGTTGCAAAGAAAACATCCGAGAAAAGATAGACGAAGCTTCGATGTAAATCAACGATTAAATCACAAAATAAACCGCGATTTAAAATTTGCGAAAAAAACGTGACGAATAAATAAATTGGTGATTAAAGGTAAATTTTTTCGCAATTCCGGTTTTTTATTTAGAATTCTGGGTAGCATCCCACAAGATATAAAAGAAACTCTTAATATTCGTACGCTCTAATATTGCAAGAGATATCGCGATTTTTTAATCATTTTTGTCTATTATTATTTATAAAAATTAAATGGTGCATTTTATATATAACACATACACATATAATATTCTAATAATATGCCGTAAGCAGGTCTCATTAAGATATTCATTTTTAAAAAGGTGTATTAAATCGATACTCGCAAGTATTGTTACCTCTTTTCTGCGATGCTGATTAGTTATCTCGACACTGCGTTGTGCATTACCTTTTTATATCAATAAAAGCCTGTCATAACCGAGCGACGCATTTGACAGTTCAAATATTAAGTGTGTGTGTAATTTTTATTTAATTTATTTTCAAAAACGAAGAACTAGAATTAATATGTGTAAAAATAATTATACACACATACACACAAAATAAATGGCGCGCACGTAGCGTGCGCTTATAGTGTTCTATTACATATAAAATTTTAATACAAACATTTTTTAAATTTATTTTTACATAATATTCTTACACATATTGCATATTTTTGTACCCTTTTCTTCCTTCTTCTTTTCTATAAAAGTTTTTTCTAATATAAATTTAAGCTAAAATTTTAAATAACGAGCTATTAGAGAAAGTATAGACATCACAAATTTATTTTCCAACAATTCTCTAAGTAAAATGAAATTCTTTCTTTTTTTTTACAATCAATTTTATTTTTCCTAAAATTTTTTTTTCTCTCTCTTTTCTATGTACAATTGCTTTGTAATTTTCCCATTTCGAAGAAAAATACGCCCATCTAGCAACATCGCGGATGGAGCAAATCTCGCGGGAAACGAAGTAAGGACCAGTCCGCAATGCTCATCTTACAAAGTAGCGGGCTGTGAAATAAGGGCTTGCGGATAACGTTACTGAGAGGGTCGGCCCTGCTGCAGTGCGGTTCCATAGAACGATAATAACCTGCGTGAGAACGCGGCGTGTATTTCCGTCTGACTTGTTTCTATCACCTTTCACTGTCGAAATCTCAACTTGAACAAGCCATGCTGAAAACCTCACCGAGATCAATATTTCGATACTATGCGCAAAGGCCCGCATTGTTAACGGCCCGTAAATTGTGAGTCCCGCGAATTTTTGCGGATGCATTAACTCCATCCCCTCGAACCTTACTCTTTTGAAAACTTTCAAAAATCAACTTTTATTTACGCTTTAAAATCTATCAGAATAATTAATATTCAAATTTAATAAACTGTAAAAAGGATATTTTATTAAATAAGTCTGCAAATTTTTCTACCAATTAATTTGATTTGTAAGTTAGCATTATCAAAATTATTTTGTTTCATGCAATTTTTTCTTATCATTTTTCATTCGATTTTTAAATATTATAGATAGATTTAAATATTATAGATTTAATTTATAGTTTTATATGAGTTCTAGAAAAAGTTCTATTTGTTAAAAGCAGAAAACATATAACATATATTTCAATAAATAGTGTTATGCTTTTCGTTTTTTATTATATATCTACTGAAAGATATGCATTGATTATTTGTAAGCCATATTGCGCTAGTTTGTCACGAAAAGCCAGCAGTATTCAAAAATCTAGTTAAAAAATCCGCATGTTTCCTAATAGCCAATAAATGTACAAAAAACAATACCGGGTTTTGGGAACATGTAAAAGAACGGCTTGCTCTAAAAAAACTGGCCCGAAATGACATTGCGCTTTTTCAGCCAATGCGACTTATTTTGCCCGATATGATGAACAGATTGCAATGGTGGTGCATTCTTGATCATACTATAATAGAATTTTGGAATACTCTACAAAAGTTTTAAATTCTAAGCAAAATGGAGAAAAGAATTGGCGGCTAATGTTTCGCAAAAGTTATATACGATGAAGTTCTATTAACTTATTAACGCTATACATAATATGTAACAGTGATACCGCCGATAACAAGGGGATACCAAAACAAAAGAGATTAATTTACACATAAAAAGTATCTTCATATATTATATAAGTACGTTTCTTATTATTAATTATTGCGTAATATTACTGCAATGTTTCTTTCGAAAAAAATTAATAAATCATTAAAGTTAGCTTAATCCGATTCGCTATTATTGATAATAAATCATTAATTTGTGTTAAATTTTACATTATAAACTTATTATATATATATACTCATATATTATATTATATTATATATTTTATATATATTTATATCACGTATTTACATATTTAGTATAATATAATAACAATATATCTTAAAATATTAGTTTGTACATACTTTAATTACTTATTCAAAATTATTTCAAATTTTATTTTAATTTCAATTTAGCTGATAAATCTTGAATAGCTTATAATTTTTAAATCCAACTGTAGGAAATAATAAATCAATATTTTACTTTAATTCTTTATTATTATATAATAACTTGAAAAATTCTGATTTTATATAATATTTCCTAGAGTTTTATATTCCAGACATTTATGGGGATATATAAACTAGACCGCTAATTTTTCCATTGATAAATAGATTACACGTATATCTCTATCGAGTCAAAAAGACTTCTAATTTTTTATAATAACACGTTGGGAAAATTTTTCGCAGCGTATCGCGCGAATAAATCCAAAGAGAACTTTGGGGAATAGACGATGTCTCGGCTTGTATAAGGCAGCGGGATTGTGCAGAAAGGAGCTTTGCCGATAAAATGTGTACACATTGACACTTCTACAGAGTCGGAAATCCCCGGGCCGACTACTATCCATTCCACCGTTTCTGCCAAGGCAGCCGGTTAGCCGCCACGGGCTGTCAAGCGCACAGTTCCGAGCGGTCCAAAGGCGCGTTTGGACCACTCAGGAGATTTTGGTCCGACTCTAAAGTGGAGGTCGTATCGCTCTTCTTGGGCCGCGGGCTCGTCGTTGCAAGTGCCAGCGAGACACACAGCATGCCAGAACCGGGGCTGGAGTCACTGTCACTGACTCGCGGCTAACCGCACACGGCTGATCGCATTTTACCGTGAAATTTTGCCACTTTGAAGATATATTTGCCAACAGATGTACGATTTCCAGGAAAAAGCGATGATACAAAATATTCGTGTGGAAAATCTTTTGCAAAAACTACAAATTTTTCTGTAAAACCTGCAATAGAATATAAATATTAAAATTATTTGTAATTCAAGAAATTTTTATGTAAGACATCGAAATTGCAACTCTCGAAATTTGTGAAATTAATAAAAACATAGATATTTAAAAAATATCACATTAGAAATTTTTGGGATTTTCACAATAGCGAATTTAGAATCGCTAACATCGTCCGGATTTGCATATAAACTGATTTTTTAAAATATACATCTTTTTCTCTATTTAAAATGCGAAAAAATGCATACAATTTCCGTATTTTAATCTACTATATTAAGTCAGCAATTTCAAATTTCAAAATTTTATTATTAATTTTGTAATTAATTATTTAAAAATGTATAAAATTTAATTCATTTGATTAATAAAATTCATGATTAAATCAGCTAATATTTTTTAATATTTTGAGATTTTTGATATTTTTGAGATTTATAATTTAAATATATGCATGTACATTCACATTTTGCTCCTTAAAGCCTTTTTGTTCTGTTTTTTATCTGTTAGTGAGCATTTTATCTTTATTTTTCTTTTTTTTTTAAGTATTCTTAAAAGAATCAAATATAGAGCTTTTTCAGTAAAGATAATTTTATAATAACAAAGTTGAAATATCAATCTATCTAATTTAAGAATTTTGTTAATAACCGTTGTTCATAATCTTTTTAATTTTTTACATTTTTTATTTTGATAATAGATAAAACTAAAATTTAAAAAAGCCTAGCTAAATGAAAATAAAAATATAAAAATAGTTTCTATTTAATTAAATGATTTAACTTAGTTCATTAAATCGTTATTAAGGCGATCTATTAATTCATTGATTAACAATGCTATATAATTTTGTAATTACATCTATTTTTATCTAAAAAGCATCAACCAAATGAAGCATAAAATATTCTCTTTGGTTTACATAAGCTTTATGAAATATCTGTGTATTTCGCTCGTGGCAAACGAAAAGTCCGCCGCCGAACCTGTGCAAACCCTATTTTTCAGCATTAAAATACCAACCAGGATTGCATTAATAAATATACAAGTAAAATGCGACGCACGGCGTCGCTTAATATTTGCTTTTCACTTATTTATAAACGGAACAGAAAGGACGCTTGTTGCATCGTTGCCATGGCCAGCGAGTAGTTATTACAGAATATATTCGACGCAGCGGTAATATTTCAGACCACGAAGGCAATATGGCGGCCTGTATATAAGCGCCAGATCATAAATAAAAGCACTCATATTGCCTCGCATACCGTTGAGAATATCGAAAAAGATTATATTATGAAAAAATGTTTCTTTGATTGCAACAAATAAAATTAATTGTTTCTCTATCTTGAGCCAATAATCAATAACTACATAGAAATCTGTCGGCGTCGATGTTACCTAGGTTGGTTACGCTCGTTTTGCATTATGTATGTGTGAAAAAAAAAAATAAAAATTTATCAGAAACAAAAAACCAAATTTATTTTTTTATTGTTAATTGCAGAACAAAACATATTTAGTATAGTTTTACTTTATTTACGAAAAAAAGAAAGCAGATATTAGAATTTATCAATATTCTGTTTTAATTGCTTGACAATTGCATTTTTAATGAGAATTGATAAAATTTTGTAAATCAATTAAAATTTCTTAAGATATTTTTATGGTTAAATTTTCTCAATTACCGTGCTTTCACGAGACTTGCAAAACTTACATATAAAAGATTTTTCTCTGCGTATTGTTTCGGGCTCATTGCATTATCAATGATCGTGATTGGTTTGCCATCTGTTATCGAACTGATAATCTAATAATAGCTGGAATGTGAGTACCGCCGGAGAGAGAGAGCTCAATTTTATCTTTAATCAGGTCGTCGAACGTGGCGCGAGAAGGTGAGCTCGGCTGTGTATAATAGTATATGCACATTAATTTGCATACAGAACTGAATTATAGCCATAAATAAGTCGCGATGTTATATCTCGATACCGATCGATCGATTTCGGCATAATATATCACTGTTACAAATTGATAAATGTTATAAATTTGAACATCTTGAAAAATCGAAAAGAAAATTATAAAATTGTTTGATTGATCAATTTTAATAACTGTTTCATTACATAGCAATTTGTAATTTGATTAAAGAAATGTTTGCATGCAGCTAAGTAATTTAGATGGATGTTAATTATTAATATATGGGCTGTTCTTTCGGCTGTTTATTTCTATTTTCATATTTATTGAAAAAAATGACGATCACATATATTGAGGTAATTAAAAAAATCGAGATGTGCATGTATGAGTAATACATTGTAGAATTTAATTATCAAAATGAAATATTGAAACAAAGGCCTTATCGGAACTCAGAACAATTTATATTAGTAATATTAATTAGTATAATTATATTGATAATATAAATTCTTATATATATATATCACAAATATTTATATTATAAATATAATTTTACTATTCAGTTACTATTTATTAATTATTTATCTATAT
>NW_021853600.1:860581-861238 GCF_003651465.1 Formica exsecta | reverse complement strand
TATTAATTATTTATCTATATAATATATTAAAATAAATATTTATTAGTTTCTTAATTGAATTGCGTTGCATAATGCAATCCTTTCTTTTAAATGTTACATATATATTTACATTTATTTTTGCAATTACGAGAAGAAAAGAGAATAGATTTTAATTCACTAAGCTCTCGAAAAGTTTTGTCGATAATTTTAATCAAAATATAATCTACAGATCACCGCTTAATTCTATTTTTCGAAAAGAGGGCTCATAGTGTAATTTCCTTTGAAGATAGGAAACGGGGAGCAACTGACAGGGCAAAAGGTTATGGACAAGTCTTCAATTTAGAAACGACGCATAGCGTGCCGCTTATTCCATTTACGCTCTCAACATAAAAAAAAAATAATCCAATGTAAAGAGAAGGGCGGGACTTGGAAAGGATTGAAACTTTTTTATGCAACAACGCAAGGTTTTATATATGTCATGTGTTTTTTATTCATTTTTTAAAATTCATTTTTCATCTAATTCTTTGCTCTTATGTATTTTTTACAGAGTTTATTCTATTATTTATCGTAGTAAATTATTATATTATACTTATTCCATACAAAAATATTGATATAAATATAATCTGTGTTGATGATAATATTTTACGCGAGAAAATATAAATAAGATAATTTCACTTT
>NW_021853600.1:853087-859962 GCF_003651465.1 Formica exsecta | reverse complement strand
TATTAATTATTTATCTATATAATATATTAAAATAAATATTTATTAGTTTCTTAATTGAATTGCGTTGCATAATGCAATCCTTTCTTTTAAATGTTACATATATATTTACATTTATTTTCGCAATTACGAGAAGAAAAGAGAATAGATTTTAATTCACTAAGCTCTCGAAAAGTTTTGTCGATAATTTTAATCAAAATATAATCTACAGATCACCGCTTAATTCTATTTTTCGAAAAGAGGGCTCATAGTGTAATTTCCTTTGAAGATAGGAAACGGGGAGCAACTGACAGGGCAAAAGGTTATGGACAAGTCTTCAATTTAGAAACGACGCATAGCGTGCCGCTTATTCCATTTACGCTCTCAACATAAAAAAAAAAATAATCCAATGTAAAGAGAAGGGCGGGACTTGGAAAGGATTGAAACTTTTTTATGCAACAACGCAAGGTTTTATATATGTCATGTGTTTTTTATTCATTTTTTTAAATTCATTTTTCATCTAATTCTTTGCTCTTATGTATTTTTTACAGAGTTTATTCTATTATTTATCGTAGTAAATTATTATATTATACTTATTCCATACAAAAATATTGATATAAATATAATCTGTGTTGATGATAATATTTTACGCGAGAAAATATAAATAAGATAATTTCACTTTGGCGTGAAGAATTGTAAAAATTCTTGAATAATGCGTGCCACCTAATCGGCAAAACTTTCACGAGGAGTGAGTAATGTGGCAGCCATTACCGTAGGGTCGAGAAAAATTCTTGACCCAGTACTTTCGCGAGAGTTAAAGGGCCGCGCGTTCTGAGTGGACTTTGAAATCCGGCATCATCAGGCTGAGCGAGTTTTTGAGTGAGCAGCTGCTACTCGTCGTCTTTTGGCATCGCTAATGCTAAAGAAACAGCCACTTTTCCTTCCTCTCTGGCATACTTTTCTTAATTCATTATTTTACATTCAAGTAATTTTGTTAGCTCATTGCACATCTAATGGTCGAGTTATTAAGATTGCAATAATTAAAACATCTGAGACAGTTTTGCTCTATATTTATATTTGTTTTAATGATTCCCAATTTTCAATTCCAAGTTTCCAGTTTCAATTTACGAGAAATAAATTGTCATATAATATTAAAAATGTTCTTCGAGAATGAGATAATTATCTCAAAAAATTATATTGGATTATGAAAACAGTTTCTTAAAAAAATAAATAAGTGACTCTCAAGGTTAGCTCATCAATTTTTCGATTTTATGGTGCTTGTTTGAAATGACACGAGCTATTCGCACCCTCCTTAACTGTCAATCGTGATGTCGTTTATTCTTCCAAAAAGCCTGGCTCGAAAAATGGGACGAGCTCCCGCCGCACGATAAGGTGGGAAACGGCGGGGATGCAGGGAGGATGGTTGTATAGGCTGACAGAAGGATAGCATTGTTCGGAAGTACAATGTACGTTGTTATATCAAAGCGGCATGCACAACCCTCGAGTACAATGGTGACGGTGCGGGAGGAAGATAGCGCGTGCCCGCGAAAAGAGAATACGCATCGTCAGTTTCGGCGCGGAGACTACAACTTTTCCCAACAGCTCTCTCTTTCTCTCTCTTTCTCTGACACACTTTTTTCCGATACTGTTTTTTCCCATCCATGAATTATGGCTCACGGTAGAACGATTCTGGAACACTCGCCCTTTTTATGGAGCCGCGGTCGCCGTTCATCACCGCAGGATGTTCACGGATACACATCCCGATAATTAAAGCGGAGCAGGACCTCGCGGGATGAGTCCAGCCTTATATTAATTTTAAACATTTCCTCAGCAAGAAATTTTTGTTCCGGTTTTTAACTCTTGTTGATATCGCGTTGTATCTACATAATCCAATTAAGAAAAATTAATTAATAAATATTTGGAATTATAAAAAAGATATGTATAATTTGTCTCATACGAAAGGAGCAAAGAATTAAAATTAAAATTTACATAAAAACTATGTAGAGAGAAACTTATATTAGAAACAGAATTTAATAATATACATACATAAATATCGCAATATTTTAATGTCATATAATAATTTTTGAAAAAACATATTAATTTAAAGACAGATATAATACATCTATTAAATTATAATTAATACAATTATTATAAAATACTTTTGTGGAGAAAATAATATCTTAAATAATTAAAAATTTGTTGCGCATATTAAAATTAACATTTGTAAATTTTTGCGCACGACAAATATGTTTATTTACGTATTAGTTAATTATTCTTATTATATGTATATCAGCTAGTTTTGTTATTAGTTAAAAAACTTTATTGGTAAAGTTAATTTTGCAAAATCGTTTTTAAAATGCATAACTTTTGCTTATCCAATACAAATAAGTTTAAAATTATTATGTATATAATGTACGATATGTAATATTGCGATAAATTTTGGTGCAATTATTACAGTTATTCGAAAACACGAACACGTCAGAGACAGATGCAGGTACGTGCCTGCAAGTGATAGTCAAGCGCCAAATTCAAAACTACTTTTGCACATACATATATTTTCTCGCTTTTATTGCGCGAGAATGAAAAGTCTGTTTCTAGACTTTTCTGACCGATAGTTCATTTGTCCCGTTTCGACTTTTTTCTCCATATCTGTCTGCGTATATATGCATAATATATTTTCGCTTTAATAAATATATCCTTATGAAAACTGGGAATATCCAAGAATATTCACAAACAATGGAAACCGAATTTTTTTAATAATCTTAAAAATTATAGAAAAAGTGAAAGAGCGATTTAATCACCAATTATACGTTTTTGATAATTTGTTAATATATAATGCTTTTCACAGTTTGCAAAAACACACATACATTTACACAATTCAGTTTTTTTAATATATTTTCTGCTATTAATTTCTTTAAATATTTTTATTTTTTTAAATTAATATATATTTTTTATTAATTAATACATATATAATGCAATAAATGGTTATTTTCGCCAGTATTTATTTTAGCAGTTTAATAAATTAGCAGTTTATTATTATTTATGTAGTAATCCATTGGTTATATTACAGTATTTTTTATTTAGACGAATTTCTAGTTATATGTATGTGTGTGTATTTGTGTATATGTAAAATCGATAAAAATGTATGTAAATGCGGGATAATTGTTATTTTTCAACAAAACACAAAGTCACATATACAGTTTCTATTTGTAACAATATTTAAAACAATATTTGACTAATATTATTTACAAAAATTTTTTCAGAAACCTTTTTTAGATTTTACTTTTTAAATGCAATTGCCGTATCAAGATAATAAAGTTCTATTAACTTATGTACAATCTTAAAGTATTAATTAGTAGTAATTTTCTTTTTTCATAAAATTTCTTAGTTCTCCATCTGCCACTTTTAACCGTCGCTTTGGGAATCACGCAATCAGTCTCATTTGTGGGAGACTGATGCAAATTAATATTGCTTTCGAGAAGACTCGGAACAGCTGACCCGATAAGATATTACCCCCTGTCACAATATTAGCCCCTGAAACTTCTCGCAAAAACTTTTTTCCTTTTGACTCGCAAACTACCGGAGGTGTTCCGTTTTAAGTGCCCGGGCTTCGTATTTAATGAAGAAACGTGGGTACAAGGATGGGATGGTCTGGAATGGGGTTTAACATTGGAAAAGGCGGAATGAATTAAAAAAAGGGAACGAAGAAGCGGCAGGTGATAACATCAGAATGAAATTGAAACTTTTGCACTGCTGCTCCGTCATTTTTCTGTCTGACATTCGGCAACGACGACGACGACAACGTCGACGTCGACGGTAACGCCAACATCTGGATTCATTACTTATAGTCTGGCACCGCTCAGTTATTACGAAACTTACGGTGTCTTGGGATAGCAATTAAGACGCTCTCTCACTTCCGTTTTTTTTCTGAATGACGTTATACTAATTAAGCCGGAATCTTGAATAAAGTCCTTAGTCTGTTTTAAAAGAAAAGGTTTAGAACATCGTCTTAGTCGCGCCGAAAAATATAATGTTTCATAAAAAATTATTGATTATGTAAAAAAAGTGAAGGGAGAAAATAGTATGCATATTATATATTCGTAGTCATTGAATAAACTTTCCTTCAGGGACTCATAATAATGAGTACGGGCATAGCGAACTCGAGGTACCCGAGCTACTCACTGCTTGGAGATCTTTTAGAAAAGCCACTCTTTTGGAGATATAGTAAAAAAACACAAAAAAATATATTGCGTAATACCTATATATATTTAAAATATTAATATGGATCGTTAAACAGAGTATTTTTAATCATATTTCTAGCTAGTTATTTATGCTACTGTACAGATCTTTGTGAAACTTTTTTCATAATCTTAATACATTTAGATGTGCTTACTCACAATCAATCTTTATCACAATTAAAATCAACAAATTGCAAATATTTGTTTAATAATTGTGAATGCAAGTAAAAACTTAGCTTTTAGATACCAAAAGAAAATACATACAGAAAAAAAGAAAAAATGGACATTTTTTTTAACTTTTCTACTGCACGTATTTCTTTTTTTTTTTTTAATAAACAATAAGTTTGTAAAGACGAATTTTTTTTTATTAATTAATAAATAAATTTAAAGAATCATATTGTAAACATTGTGTAATACTCGCATTAATGTCATCATATAGTTGCGACACGATTATTGCACAAACATGTGCCATAGCAAATAATTGTTACTGTTACATTACAACATGGCACTATATTATTGATAAATCTACTCGAGCGTTGCATAATTACTTTTGTCCAAATTTCATGATTATTTTGAATTCAACAACCATGTGCGGACATTCGACACAATCCGAAATTTCCATATTGTATTTATACATTTACCATAGCTGGTCACTTTCTACACAATACGTTATTATTTAAAATTATTATAATTATAATTATTATGCTTAAGTAATAATATAACATGTTTTCATAAACATATCACTAAAATTTTAATATTTGTTTTTTTTTTGTATTTATAATTGCTCATAAATTTGATCTGTTTTCGTTACATGTTATTTGTTAGTTTTATTTCAATATGGCCATAGACAAAATTTAACGAATTATTCGTACGCTCCATGATTTTGGATTGTTGCCGATAAAACCAATCGGATCAACATGAAAATGGAGAGCGAACGAGAACAGAACTATCTATAGAGAAATTAATCACTCCGCGGAAATCTCGCTTCATCGCATTGTACAACAATCTCTCGCAGAACAAAGTCTCTTTTGTAAATAATATTTATGCGAAAAAACGTTATTATATTGTGTTTTTCGCGCTTGCACATTCGCAATTTAAAATCATCCCGTGCATACATATCAATTTAAAAGCATAAACATAGTATATATAAGCTTCTCTCGACAGATAAAATACTCTGTGCATAAATTCTAGTATTACGACGACTTATATTTAGCGTGCTATTAGAGTCACATGAAGCTTATATGTTATGCTGTCACGCCAATTCGTGCACGATAGCCGTTATCGCGTGATAAAATTCGCACGTGTAATTTGTCATACCCGGCCGAAACATCGCTGCGTCGTTTTAATAATAATTTCGCGGTTGCAGTGGCTTGCTCGACGGTGACGGTGACTAAGTGTCAAGCGGCTCTGCGCACCCTACAGGCTTTCACTTACTTCCGACCGACGTGCCTCTGCAGGGAGCCGCATGTCGATCCGGACTGCAACAGCTTCCAGAACTTCCTGTTTGACCATCCGTGCGACTATGTAGTATGGAAAGGTAAAGATCTGCGATAAATTGCAAAACAAAGTTAATTCTTAATTACATGCATATGTATACGCATCGTTGATTTAATTTTGCGATGAAAATTGAGAATGATAAATATGTTATTTCTTCTGTGAATACTTGGAATTATTTTCTAATCGGAGCTTGTCTATCGCAAAATATCGATTATTATAATGCTTTTTTAAAGTACATCGATTCTCTATGTCAAGGCAAAAACATCGATCGCGAACAACATTATGGAAAATGCACGATTTTGTTGCACAAGTGAAAAATGTTGATGGTAAATAACAACTTATTGTCAGGCATTTTTCTTTAAGGGCAAAATAAAAGGCTGATAAAATCTTTGGACTTTGCCGTCCTATATAATTTCACTTCTACAGACTTTATTGTTGATTTTCCCGAGGACTCTCTCGCTCGGTTCATGCCGCTAAACTTTTCCAAATGATTCACGGATAATTCTTTCATGATGGACTTTTTTTGCCCGCTCTATTTCTTCATCTGTATATCTTTCTTTTTTTTTTTTTGCATTTCCAATTCCCGTCCTTCATTCTAGGAAAAATCATTATCTGCTAGAAAGCTTTTTATAGACAGATATTTTCAGATATCGAAACGTAAATTTTAGATTCATTGTACGGATCAACTACTTGATATTTACGTGTTTTAATTACATTTTTTAATTTAAAATATATCCATTTTCTATTTTAAACTTAATATGGATCAGCGTAAAATTATTGATACAGTAAGCATGTTCTCTTATTTAAAGTTAGTACATTTTATCAAATGTTATTTTTGTTATTTTATATTATTGGCTAATGCCAATAATAGTTAAATCAATTAGAACAGAAGCTAAAATACATTCTCTTATCCAGCTCTGACAGATCAATTAGTTACGTAGATCAACGACTAACTATAACTCGGCTAAACTACGGCAAAGAGGAGTGAGTACAATTCGACGAGGTAATAAGTTGCGCAATTAGGCCACTCCGGATCGCGGCTTAATTACATTTATCCAAAAGCCGGTCATACGGGAACGGATAATGGAAACCCCGCAGCGTAACCAGCTCCGGCTACGAAACCAGGAAACTTCAGCCCTTAATGACATTAAATTCACTCTCGTG
>NW_021853600.1:846794-849208 GCF_003651465.1 Formica exsecta | reverse complement strand
TATATATATATACATATATATGTTACGTGTCAAGTAATACAGATCAAGCGGTAGATTTTTAAAACTTTACATACTTAATGGTTTGCCATTCCGAAAAATTTTAAGAAAGTCAGAACAATTTCATACACAAGCATGGCTCTTTCTATAAAAGTTTGTAAAAATTTGAAGAAACTTCGTTATATGTTCCTAGAAACGGAAAAGTGCAGCTTTCTCGAATTTTCTTTAGTTTCGTAGAGTGTATATATTACTAGGTTGCATATATTTCTCTACGTAAAACTAAGAATTCCAAATACGTAAAAACTAGCTAGACATTTCCCTATAGAGATTTTCTGATTCCTGGTAGGGTAAGTGAAACAAATTGCGGAAAGCGGCGATGCAAAGCGCGAGAAGAAAAATAGGCTTATCATCGATCGATCGTGTTCGATTTGACGGGCTGCAAATATAGAGCAGGGCATTTCGGCAATAAAATAAAAGAGGAGATCGGTAAGCAAGATAAGAGAGTGGTCGATCAACAGACTATTTCTTTACTTTCTTGACAAATGGTGGGCTTAGGAAGGAAAGTGCGACCGTTTTTGAAAACAAAAACGTGCATTGAAAATCGGCCGCGAACATAGATGATCGTAGATAGATGAACCATCTTGACTCCGAAGAGAAACATTGCTTTGTTAAAACCTATAAACTTTAATTTGCTCGTTGAAATGGATATTTTCTATGTCAAGCTTTAATTTTATTTATTATCATTTTGATATATTTGTTATTGATTTATTTAATATCAATCTTTGACAAACGTATCTAAAGGAATTGTTTGTTTAATTATTCGTATGAATGTATTTACAGACAAGGATCCATATCCAGTGGATGCATTGCCAACGTGCAATCATGCACTCAACGTTTGTCAACGTGGAAAGCCTTGCAATCAGATTTACAAAGATTTCAAAACCAACTGCAAAATTCAAGAGAGCCAGTGTAAAATGGAGAATCGGTAAGTAAGCCAACCAGTTTGTCTATGTTTGTTTTTCATTTATTAATCCAATGTTATTAGATTATGTTGCGATGTTTGTTTCTTGCACCACAACATTGTGGAGGTAGAGCAAAACTACATACGTTTGACTGAATATAATCAAAAAATTAAATTTTGTATTACTGTAATAAAATGGCATGAGTGTTTACTTTGAAATGGAGAGAATATATAGGGGAAAATTTAATTGAGAATCTCGGCTCTATGCGAATCATAAATTAATTTATTTTCTTTTATTTATTGTACCGCTATGCATTAATATACACATTAGTATAATAACTCGGTGATATCACATATTTATATATATTTAGTATAAAATTTTATACATTACAAACAAATATAAATGGAATATTTCATTTTATGCGGCTGTAACAAAATGATATGAGAAATTGTCATGTTGCGAGGGAGTTGAATTTTTATGATTACGCGAATTTAAATTTACAATGTAAATATAAAACGTTATGAAACTGTATTACATTAAAAATTAGCTTTGCGCTATAACAAATAAAAATTTAACATTATTTAGAAAAAGGAATTGACATCAGTTCCAAAATCTAAAAAAAAATTGATTGATATAAAAAGTATTGATATTAGTAGAGATTTAAGAGTTATCATCTTTTCGTACATTTCTAAAATTCCCTTTAACTAAATTAGTTAACATCTGAGTTTGCGCGCATTAAACTTAACTTGTCGCTAAAAATTAGCGGAATCAGAACAACGATAAATAATTTGAAAGAGCAAATTTCGGCCATTTCGGAGAAGTACTCGCAAAGACAAACAATGCGCCGATGGACGCGCGGTTAATTAATTGTTTGCATGCAATTAACTCGTAGAAACAAAGTGGGAGGATTGTCGCGCTACATAGCATCGACAGTAAATTACGTTTCCCAGCGTAGTTTTAAAAGTTGCGCACCTCGCACCACGTGCTATCTCGTTTTATCTTGCCGCGGAATTTTCGCGGCCACTTTGTCCCGATCCCATTAAACCCCGAGATACGAGCCCCTCTAGTCTAGTATCGTAAACTCCGCCGAGTTAACGTTGAAGGTTGCAAACTTTTGAGATCAGCGATGTGTTAGACAATGAGTTGTGATCCATAAACGAAGCATAGACGATAATTTATCGGATCGTCACATTTTTGGGTAATGCAAAAATCTTGTTAATAAATTTTCTTTTATCAAAAAGATCTGGGTACAAGATCTCGAATAATTTTAATCTTATTACAGTTTGATAAACTTATTAAGAGAAAATTTATTTTTCTATTTAAAGAGAAAATTTTAGAGACAATGAGATTGAAATTAAGAGAAGAAATTTAACATTAAAAGTTTTCAACAAATTGAATTTCGAGAATATGCATATATAGAGGAGAAAAAAAATTTAGTTTTATACTATATATATA
>NW_021853600.1:828720-846180 GCF_003651465.1 Formica exsecta | reverse complement strand
ATATATGTAGATATATGTATGTATATACATTTTTTTTGTATAAGTAAACTTGATTTCGTGAGATTTGAATTTTCAGAATAGTACAATGTAGAGTGGAGAGAGATGTGTCGTTTTAAAACTTGCGACAAATACTGTGGAGAGTACGCGATAATATAAGCAATATATCTGATTTTGGTGAACAACAATCAATTTTGTCGTAAAGTTATCAACTGCACACATATACGCACTTTTAATTATGGAGTGTCTCCGACTATTAGCTAAAGGTTTACGAGCGAACTTTTCGCGACGCGCAATGACCTCATATTTCTTATGTTTTTTATCTTCTTTTAATGCCGATATCTGCGAAATTGTCTACTCCTTAATTTATCTGAAATTTCAAATGGAATAGATTATTAGCACTTTATTATACATTTTTAAATACTAATAATGTGTAACAATCGATAAATGAAATAAAGTGCGCATATAAAAGATTGACTTTTTTAATTCCAAATAATTAAAAAATAAATTTAACCGCGTATCAAATCTTTGATTCTCGAAAGCAATTGTGTATTCATGGATGTACTCGTCTTTGCGAAATGTCAATAAATTAATTGCCGTTAAAGCAGCGTGTGCAAATTAGCTCATTAATCGCGCAAAGAGACGACACGAGCGTCGCCGGCGCTAAAATTACTGGATTGAAAGTATCGTGGGAAAACGCCGGACTACGTTCCCGGAAGTAATCGGCGAGCGCGCTGCAACTGCAATCGCATGCAACGCCACATAATTTCCTTCGTGGAAATGAATTAGCTCGCTGTACTGTCACTTTGTTCTCTTCACTTCGCGATTCTTGAAGTGAACGAAAAAGAAACGTATATGGGTCAACTCAATCGATCCAGTTTTGTGAAAAGCTAAAATAGCAATATTCTGACAAACTAATGTAAATTGATAGAAATTAGATTAGCGTGTTACATTTATTTCTTTACAAATAGCTACTTCCAGATTTTGATAAAGAGGAAAATATTTTTGGTGTATTTCTGCATTTTTAGCATTGATAATGAATATAACTATTTGATCCTTAATTCATATTTTGATTCATATATTAACGTAAATATATAAAATAAGCATTTAAATCCGATAAAAATATAATATGAAAATATAAAATCATTTTGTATAGAAATTATAAAATAATATTCTAAATAAATTATGAGAAGTAAAATGTGCGAGTAATATTTTATGATAGCTGAATAATACATGTAATTTACATTACATGATATAATTATGGCTTATTATTAAATAATTATTTATTGTTTATAGTATAAATGATGTTGTCGAAAATCACGATTTATCGAATTTAATATAAATCTTCCTAAAAAAAAAAAAAAAAATTAAATTGATATTTCCTTTTATGTTTCAATTTTTAATACCCAATACAATTGTTAGCAATGTTAAAATGTTAAAACAGAAATTATTTAAGATATTAAAATAAGCAATACCATTTAATTTTATTTTAAACAAATTTTTCAATATGTATGTAATTATTAAAAAAAGCATTTCTTCTGATTTCATTTCTATTATCTATGATTAAAGAAAAGTACACGTCTTTTGAAAAACTTTTTATATGTACAGTATATTCGCAGATATAACTAAAACTGTACATCATATGTAATTATTTCAGACAAGATTACCTCGCTCATATTCCTTGCCCCAAGGATTACTCGTTTCTTCTTACTGCGAGATGAAGTCTAACTCTAAGCGTAACCAACTGCGGTTTTTACGGTAAACATTAATTAAATTAACAGGATCATTAATTGTAACCTCTCGAGTTGCTCGAGAATACCGCATCTCCGTAAATCCGTGTGGACTGCTCGAAGGACGATTTTGCGGCGAACTCTGCGTCTTTATGACGTGATTAGACGAGTGCAAGAAAAGCACATCACATACAGACACTACATCTTTACTGTTTAATTATTACATTAATCTCTTCTCAAAGTATATTTTTATATTCATTTCTATAATGTAATTAATTGTATCCGTATTAATTAAATCGTAGATTCACAGTAAAAATAATAATGAGAATAGTTACGGAGATTAAAGTGCACCGAACTGATACTTAATAAATATCGATGGTAGTTTTGAATAGCGACGCTATCAAATAATATCGTACTTTTTGCGAATCGCATCACGAACATGGTTCTGTAAAATTCCGAAGAAATCCGTAAAGTTCTCCTAAGATCTCGTTTTCTTACGTTCTCTCCTCTGCGCGATAGTGCTCTCCTTATCCGTAATAACATTGAAATTCAATCCGTCGTTCTTCCTGATAAAAGTAAACCTCGCCGGTGAAGTTCCTCGATCATCGGTCTTTATCCTTGTTCCTATTTTCCTTTAATCTGCGATATCGAGATCGAGCAAGATGGTGGGTCCATGGATCGAAACTGTTATCCTCTCTACAATTTTCAAAGAAATCAGCCGGTCATTCAACCCTGTCACGCAAGCATTAATAATTAAACTGGCGGGATCAAATAACTATTGCTAACTTCTTTAACGCCGGGAATAATATATAATAATCCGCGAATAATTATATTGGAGCAACAATGCGAGAAAAAAAGGTCATATCAAGTATGTAATAAATATGTAACAAAATGATAATAATTATTTGCTTTTATTCTTTAACTAATAATACATATAATTTATCTTTCTTAGCGCTCTTCTCTTATTAAATATTATTCGTAATGCAATAAATAGATTTCTCATTTGTATAAATTGGCTCTACTTTATAAGATTAAAGAAACACACGGTCCTCTTTCAATTTCTTTCTTCGTAGATCAAATTAATCCATCAAAAAATTTATACATCTTTTCTCATCAATTTTTTATTGCCTTCCACGACATTCTTGTCATCGTCGGTGACATAATACCGAGGATCTTCGAAATCATGGAAGGAATAAGTTAAAAAAAAAGGAGAGAAAATGCTCTACCCTCTTGCCCTCTTATTGCATTCGGCGGCTCAATTAGCAGAATTGAGAACTTGTCGATCGGTGGAGAATGTAACAAGTTCGATATCGAAACGCCGACCTTCTTTAGACGTGAAAAATCCTTCCACTCTCCTTCCTTTTTCTGGTGTGTCAATAAGATTCTATTTCATTTCTGTCGGTGACGTCGCGAGAGTTGCTTTCGAAAAAACGTCGCAAGCTCGTCGTTGATGTCTAGAATAAACTCTGCGAACGATGCGATTAATTATCGTAGCAACAACTACAAATATAACATATCTTGGAAATATCGCATTATTATTCAATTGATTATTTTTCGTAAATATTCCTATATTATTGTAAAGAAGAGTTAATTGAAAGTTTTTTATCATTTATTATACACATTTATTATACATATTTTTTTCTCTAATTCGTTAAAATCTGCATTTTTTAATTTATTTGGTTGGCTAAATTCTAATGCGATTTTTAATTTATCTATATTTTAAATATTTTATGGATAGTTAAACACACACATATTGCCAATATTACACTTCTCAATTTGAAAAGAATACATTTGTAAAGAATATATTAGATTTAAGATAACTATTATTAAAAATTTTTTAAAATGAAAATTTAAAAAAAATATTTTTTAGATTAGAAAATGTGTTCTTTATTACAGCCCAGATTAATTTTATTAAATGCATTAAAATTATTTTATTTTAATTCATTAAATAACTGATTATAAATTAATTATAATTATTTGTGTGTGTTTTGTAACAATAATCTAGCGATCCGAGTATAGTTTTGAAATCAAAATTTGAGATTACAAACATTGGATTATAGAAATTCTGTATATCCCATTGCCCGCGTATTAGCATTTAGAATATCATGCTATACGTATGCTACCCATACGCCACAGTCTGCACTTTATACTAAAACATGATCTGTATTAAATTTGATATTAGCATAATATCGATAGGTATTTATATACTGCTGTTTAAAATCAAAATATATT
Organism: Formica exsecta; assembly: GCF_003651465.1. Classification (NCBI taxonomy): domain Eukaryota; kingdom Metazoa; phylum Arthropoda; class Insecta; order Hymenoptera; family Formicidae; genus Formica; species Formica exsecta. The sequence goes on along the minus strand of NW_021853600.1, from coordinate 842,221 downwards.
ATATCATATTGGACACGCAAAAAACTCACCTAAATAAAATTGTTATTATAAATCATGTATCAATAAAAAAACTATAATACCACAATCTAGCTATATTTAAAAAAAAAATTTCATTACTTGAAAATTATATTATTCTTTATTGTATATTTCCTCACTATTAATATAATTTTACGTAAGACAATAATTTTAATTAAAATTGCAAGTTTTATATCTCGTTAGAAAATGTATCCAATTCATAAATAAAACATCAATTTTTCTTTTGTATTATTAATACAGTTTTTTCTTTTTTAATTTTTTATTATAGTATTAAATTTATTTCTTTAATGTTCGTCAAGTTATCATTAATATCGCACAGTAGAAATTGAATAGAGGGGACTGCGAATACATCTGAAAACGACGATGTCATAGTAAATCGTTTATCTCGTGTAATCGGCGACGAATATCCTCGTAAGAAGAACCGAGCGAAATGACGCTCGCGTTACAGATTAGTGAAATTGATATTAATTAGGACGATGATTTGCATAAAGGATGGAAGGTCTACCTTACTATGTAAGGGGAAGGGGGTTGAGAAGTCGGAGTCACTATCGTGTAGCTTAACTACCCACTTACATGTTGCTGGAAACTTTGGATCCCGCGGGCGTGCACTGTGCGGATTTTCTACTGTATCTTTCTCTCTCTCTCTCTCTCTCCTTCTCTTCTCCTTCCTCCACCGCATCCAGTACAAGTATCGTTAGAGGGTGCAGCGAGGATGTTTCGAGGGCCGGAAGAAAGAGGATCCTTAAGCAGGGAGGAAATTGTCTTTCCTTCTCGAGGGGCGGAAATTTTCTTGCCGACCTGCGTCGAGTTTCTTGCGTGAGCGAGGCGAAGCGGTGAAGAAGGAGAGAAATCGTCGGATGCATCGCCGGATGCGTTGTACGGGTTATGTCGGGGATTAATCTCGGGTTAATAATTAAAACGAAAGAGCTCGTGTGCAAGAACGAGTGATGATAGTCCGGAAAAAAAAAACTTTTTTCATCTATAGTTCTATTCTTCTCGCGCGTATTTAACTCGTTACGTTATATTATTTTACATAAATTCTCAAAAATTAAAGTAATTTTATTCTGTCACAAACTATATTATGTTCTGTGATTTATATATCACATGTATAATTAAATTTTATTGTGAATAAAAACAGAAAGAGTCCGCTGAGATCTTTTTGAGGGTTCAAAACATAGTCTCTCGCAAGTATTGTTGCGAAATATGTTGCGTCATTCGTCGGAGGCCGATTGGCTCGACAGTGCAGAATTTTCTCTCGCCACTGACGAGTTATTCATTTATCAAGCGGCAATACACCATCTTTCTCCCCGACGAGTGAATCGTCTCGAAGACGAAGGCAGAGAGAGAGTGTGCTTTCTAAAAAGCTGCCGCTTTTCCGCTCTTTTCGGCTGTCTTGACGAAGACAAACCTTTCTCGACGGCGCGTTTCGCCGTCCGCGACGTCGTAGTAAAAGAATATCCACTCGCACACACCCACACACACCTACACGTGCATTCTTGCAGCAGAAAAGAGGAGAATACAATACATTTTTCCGGAAAAAATGATTTTTCTGTCGAAAAAAAAACCCTTAACGTTTCCTTTATTAAATGATGATCAACCTTCGTGTCCGTAAATGAGTTTCGTAATTTGATCTAAGATATCTTGACTCGAATGGATGCTCGAAATAGATTGCGGAATAAAATTGAATCGATCGTAATCGTCCCAAAGTTCGTTGTTTGTATTATAATTCATAATTTTTAGATATTTTGTATATATTAATATTTTTATTCTTTCAGGTAATTTTATTTATCGACATTAAATTATGTTTGATAATAATACATAACAATAAACGCGTACAGAATATAATATATTAAACTAAGTTTTGGAACACACATATAAAATATATTTTATTACATAAAATATATCCCGATAACTGTATAAATTGTAAAACATATTTTTTTTCATTACTTAAATGTATTGCAAAGTAGTAACTTGTGTAGAAAATAAAAAACAAACAAAATCTGAAAAAACCAGTTTAAATAAAAATCATTTGTAAATTTGAAAGTTTTAATTTTCAATTTGTTAGAACTCCCCTTTCATTTGGTTTGTTGATTAACTTTTTAAAATAAATGATATTCTAAAAATTTTTTTGTCTATTATTTTAATCTAATGTTATTTTATTTTATTTGTATCAGCATTAAAATCGTAACGATAATTTGCTATGTGAATACATATAGTAACAAAAAATTATCATTAAATAAAATAAAATGAGATTATATTGAAATAAAGAGTAGATAAAATAAGTAGATGAGAAAAGATTGCTATATTAATTTACATGACATCAAAAAATAATTATTACGGTTTTAAATAAGCATTATAAGTAGGGGCTGTTAGGGAAGTTATTCGCGAAAAAGACAACGCGCGATATCTCGTAATTACATTCGGGCAAATTAGATTCGTGAATTTCGTCATATCGGCGCGGCAAATGAACGGACGTAAGCCTGACATAACGCATCTCTCGTCGAAAATATTTATGACACGAAATGGCCAAACTGTGTAGCGCGTTAATTAGGGTTGCCACGGAATTCCCAAAGGATCGGAAAGCGAAGATAATTACGGACGTGTCGGCGAGACTGTCGGTCCCTGACGAAGGAACTGACGTCCGAAACGAATGGATTGCATCGATCGGTACGTCACATCGGTGTCGTCGTGTCGATCTCTCAAATACGCAAAGCCATGACGAATTATTCGCGAAAATTAATGAGCAAGCCGAGATAAAACGGAAATTATTCGGAATGGAAGTTATTAAATAATTTTGACGTATTTAACTCAATTGAGGCAGTTTATTCTATAAAACACGTCAATATTTTTTACTAAATAGATTTAATACCTTTTTTCTCTTTCAGATAAATTGTATTTTCTAAAAATTTATATAAATTTTTCATTTTATCTGCACAAATCTATTCCATGTTGCTATTATAGTTTTATTTAGTTTTTTATAACGTACAATATATAATATGTATACGATGTATTGTATGTCACGTAATGTTAAAAAGTAATTTTTATTGAAAAATATTTTTCTTTTGTACAGCACGATAATTACATTTTGTTATGTCAAAGATAATTTTACCCCACGAATAATTAAAAAAAAAAGAAGAATCTTTTTTGACTATTTTTCTTTAATAATCGTAACCTTTTAAAAATTGTGTTATATATACATATACACATATATGTCCATTTTCGCAAGCGAGAAACAGAAAATTATTAATTTCTCCAGCACCTTTGCACGGACAAAACCACAGCAACGCGGTTGCAATATTAAATAATTTTTATAAAAGTTCCGTGACAGAATAAAAGTCAGACAAATGTAACGAGCATTTTCTCATCATCGTCGTAACCGGTTGCGATCGATACCGCAAAAGTTCATCTCGCACCCCGCTCGATTTAAATTAAATGTCAACAGCCTTCTCCGAGTTCCAACTTTGCTCGATCGGCAAGTCGTCGCGTGCGTTTGTTCTTCATCGAGGGACATGCAACTTGGCCGATCTCGGCTACGCAAACTCGTTTTATTTTCTTCCCTGTTCGTTAATTAAAAATTCTCCACCTTCTTTCCCTTACTCATGGCGACGTCGATGAGCGAAATGACAATTTCTCGCTGTAACAATTAGTTTTTCGTGGTTTTTAATTTTTTAGTGCCGTCTGTGAGAGGATGAGAATGTAAGATTTTCAGTGAAAAGTAAAGTAAGTAGATAAGTATATAACGCAAACTAGCATAAAGCTTAGATTTTTTTTTTTCTTATAAGGAAATAGCAGTTGAAAGATATATTACAATTTTTTCTATAAAATAAGGACGTAATACATAATTATTTTGTGATTTAAAAATATTTATCCTAAAATTTATTAAAATTTGCAATTTATAAATTATTTATAATATAATATTTAAAATATTATTTAAAATTAATATAAAATCGTTAATTAAATCAATTAGACTATAAAATTAAATTGTTAATAAACTTTATAAATCTACATGTATTTATATTTAGGTAAAAAAAAAGAAGTAACATTAATTAACATTCTTTTTCAATAAGATTATGGGAAATTATAAAATGTAAGATTTGATAAAAATAAAAAAATTTGTTTGATCAGTTTTCGACTTGTCAATTGCAGTTCTACGCCTGCAACTCCCTCGAGTCACTTTAAAAATAAACCTATACACGCGCAAAGAATTCAAAGAAACACTTGTATGTCCATCAAATTTTTATTTATCTTTTCATCTCGAATTTTTTTATGCCATCGTTCTCGCTTTGAGGAATTTGGAGGCAAAAATATACTCCACCTCCAAACTACCGTTGCTCCTACTAGGCCATTCTCGTCGATCCCCGCGGGAAAACGTAGCTTTGAAGAAATTACTTTGATCCGCGGCAAGGCCTTTTACGCGCAGAATCTCTCGCTTACACTATCTCTTCTATCTCGTGATAGAGAAAATGCGAAGGGAGTAGGTGGCAGGTGGATTGCACCGGCAATTTCACACCGGAGGAACGAGAGGAAGACGGCACGATGGGCTTACCTGAGGGTTGAGGCGCTGTCTCTTCTCATTTCCGGCCAAGGTCGGACGTCGTTAATCGTTTATCGAGTACCACGATGGGATTTTTTACTCGATACAGAATCGAACGATTCCGGAAATAACAAACGTTAGTATAAAATCCAAAATAGTAACATTTTATTACAGTCTTAAATTAGTTGTGTGATTTAACAGTAAATACAATCAAGATCACAGGTTATTTAATTGTAATCTCAAAGGGAATAAACTTTAATTTTTGTGCAACCGCTTTACAATTTTGCGATAGCCAGAGGATTTTAAATTTTTAATATTTAAAATTTACATTGTCTATGTTCGATTTATTTGATATGTATGCAACATACGTAACCGTGATGAAAATGTAAAGTCGACTTTATGTCCTCAGAGATCGCGCTCACGCGCCGTCTTGGCGTATCAAGAGAGAAATAATTTCATTATTATAAGTGGTCTGGGATTTTCAAAGCTACGTGTTAAATGCATGCGCACATATATATATGGATCTTGAGTTACCGAAGTGCATTAGCGTTTACGGCTTAGCAAGTCCGGACAGAATTTCAAAGTAGCGAACACGAAGGAATTCTCTATAGTCGAAACGCCGATTTTCTCCTACCTTTACTTAATCGAAACTACTTTAGGTTAATTAAACGTTAATTAAGTAAAGATTGTCGAGGTAACGAGATTTTTTTTAGCGCCTCAACAGTAATGTCATGTTTAATAGTCTATCTATTTTTCACTACAGAGTTTTTATATATATTTTGTTTATCTATATAAATTCAAATTATGCTTATTAAGTATAACTTAAGTTTTTTCTTCCTTTCTTAGCTTAATTTAAAATTAAGTTTTGCATAAACGTAACTTTAAATTTAAATTTTTATTGCGAGAAAGTTAAATTTAAAATATGTTTCATAAAAATTGCAAACTTGATGAAATATTTCTCGCAATAAATATATCTCTCTTTTGAACTATGCATAACTTATTTCGGAACCGCTTAAAACTTTTCGCTTCGACGGAGCATTTCACCAATTACATAACGCGAGCATAATCGCCTTTCGAATTCGAGGGACTTCAGCGGCGTCGGAAGATGCCGATGAAATCCTCCGAAAAAAAAAAAACCAATACAAAATTTATCGACAAGCCGCGTCTAAATCCCGCCGCCTTTATTTCCCTGTCGTGAGGCGGCTGCATCCGTCGAAGATTTATCCTATTCGACGCCTGAGGATTGTTCGCGAAACGGGAGAGAGAGGTTGCGAGATTTCTCCCCTTCCTTCGGCTATTTCCGAGCGGGATCACCGAACACTGATCGTCGATTGTTTGAATCGGCTTTAACCACCCTTCCTCTCTCCAGTGTGCATCTTCTCGATGCACTCCTCTCTTTTCCGCCCTATGCCACGATTCGACTGCTGTTTAGCGGAGATACGAGCTTCCGGAATTTTCTCAGAAAGTATGAGAAAAACCGGGCGAAACGGGATTTCCATATGTAGAGAGAAAGACTTCGATACGTTTCCGAAGCGGGGTTTATTGAAATCCGCGCTTACGCCTGTAGTGCGAGCGAAACGTCTCCCAGAAGGGAACTCCTCGGGCTCCTTGGGGACATATATCCAGTCACTGCATTTTTTGAGAGGGGGCTGTATTCTTAGCTTTTATCTTTAAAACGGTTATGGGGGGATAAGCAATTATTTGTATATATATATATATTCATACTTTTGGTGGATTAAAATACTTTTTTGGAAATATTCGCGAACGAAAAGTTATAATTTTTATTATTAATAAGTTATAATTTTTATTGTTAATAAATTTCTATGTTATTTCTTAATATGTATCTTTAAAAAAATTGTACTTTACTTCTTTGTTTTACAATAAAGTATATTTTAAAATTGGAGTATGCTGTGCTGTTTTTCAGACGCTAACATTAACAGTATCGATAGATGGTGATGGTAAATTAATTTCTGGCGCCGGCAAAGCGCAATATTCATACATTATGCTTCTTTTCGTCTGTACTTTCACCGCAATTTTCCGTTTCTCTACGCTTCTCCACCATTCCTACCCTGCGGCCACGTTCGTTCGTCGGCGGTAACAAGAGGATGCGCCGAGCGCGTTTCATATTTATAAAAGAATTAATATTTATTCGCCCCCAGGTGGATAGCTTTTTGCTTGTCCACCTTCCGCCCAGATTTCCATTTCCACCCGGCTCTCAAGTTTACCTTGATTTTCGTTTTTGAGTTTGACGCGTTTCTCGCATCATGAGAACAACTCGACGGAGAGACATAGCCTCTCTTACGCTTTTCCAATACGACTTCTTCGGAGCGGATCTTACGACATTCGTTTACTGCGCAATAAAATATACTGTAGGTATATATTGGATATCTTAAACAAAATGTGTTGCAACTTAGTATTTCAATAAGTTTCATATTTAATAAAAATATTTATATCAGTTTATTTTAATATGATTATGCTCATTGGAACTCAATCAAGTGATCACTGATTATTATATCTGGTTTTTATCGAAAGGCTTGATATCAAATAAAAAAAAAATTCAGATTGCAGTTAGCTTGTATATTTTCGGCCTTTTATCCGTTTGAGGTCAATCGTTTTACCGGAAATATCCGCACACGATCGTCGAGTATTCTCTATTTCTCAGTTCGTGACAAACACTCGTGTCGTCATAACGATCCTATGCGTAGCGCGCGTACACTTCGATAATTACGTTATCCCGCTGATTGCTTTCCAATAACACGTTTATCCGACCCGGTGCGTCCTCTGTGGTTATGAAGCGTGTCAGTTTTCGGAGGCGCGTCGCTTTGTCGCCGCTCCGGAACGCATGAATCATTTCGATGACCACACACATCCCGTTGCGCTTCTTGCTCGTCTCGTTACGCGTCGTAGTTGCAAGTGCAACCGCCAATGGAGTGAATTTCTTTTGTTTTCGAAACTGACGATTTTTTAGCCATAATTCCGAAAAAGCGTCAAATTTAGGTTTTGCCAAAATTTAAAACATTTGATAAGAAAAAGGCGGCAGTTAAAAAGTCCAATCTTTACACTTTTACCGTAAACATAAATAATCGTATTTTTAAAAAATTTTAACTTATATCGATTACAATATTTTCTTCATTAAGGGATTTATTTACGGTATATATATATATATATATTATACTGTTTTATAAAAAAATAGTTTTGATAAGCGCAAGAACCTTTGTAGTTCCACTTTTTTATATGCAAATACTACGGGCTTACATTGTTAAGGGACGAAATAGATAGAAAAGGAATAAAAAAGACGATCGAAGAAAAGAGACTGAGGAAGAAAAAGACCCTGCCGAGGCAGTGAATGGAAAGTACTTTTCGGGGCGCGAAGAGCTATAATTCTCTGGAGATGTACGTGCTAGACGAATGTTCAGATAAATACATGTATCTACGAACGACGAGAAGGAGATGGATCACTGCCAGGAGAAATACAATCTATTGCGAATAGAACGAGAAATAGAAGTATAAAGAATAATTATTCCCGCGATAATTTCACGCAATTAAACGCATTGTTTACGGTTCAAAAACTACAACACCAAGAGAATTGCCGGAAATAAAACATAGGCAATCATGAATCGTATAAATGTTTTTAATTAAAATACAAAAATATAAGATAACTATTAATATTTATAAAAATTCAAAAAGTCAAGAGTTAGTCATGCAATATGACATTTTAATATTTCATTATTTAAATATTTTAGCGGTTTTTTGAAGATTATTTCACGTTGGCGATCGATGTTCAGTTGTGCAATCACTAGCACACGCTGTCTTTTTGAAGATTATATTTACTGGACATTCAAAATTGTTGAAAAAATGAATGACACATTTTAGAGCGTCGCATGAAGAGAATTGACAAGAAGGATATTCTTTCCAGTCATATCCTCCGTTTCGAGGATACCAAATTATATCGTTCAAGCAATCATCACCGTATTGTAGCATGAGTTCGGAAATTAGTAGGCAGGCAATTAATACCGGCGAAAAACGGGATGAAGCCGTCTGAAAAGACTAGCTGGACAATTAGCGCGAATTGCGTGTCTGATGCAGTTTTCGCGTTAGTCCGATTATTTTAGCGTCGACGAACTCTCTCCGCTGGTTAAGCCGAATTCACGTTAGAAATTAGCACACGCCGACTGGTCAGTTACGAATAAAAGCGCTTGCGAGGAAAACGATGACAACGGGCGATTGTTTTCCGATTATTGATAAAAAGAGAGAAAAAAAGAGCAAGCGTAGCACGCCTCGTGTCGCTTGAATAGCATAGGACACAGGACATCCATTTGAAAGATTCGAAACAGCTGTTGTTCCAGTATGTACTCATTTGACTGTCTATTATCATAGTATCTGTTATTCTAGATGTTAATAAAAGTATAAAAAATAAACATTTTTTAAAATGTTTTCCGAAAATAAAATATATATTAGGTGTACAAATAAGTTTCCGCCGTTTGACAAAAGTTGGCGCCACTAGTAAGTTATGGTTAAAATTGTCAGATGTAAAACGTCCTTATCGTAAGATTGGACATTAATCAATAACATAACCTTAATATATTAGTGATTTTTTATCAGTATAATATATTCTTTTGTGTGCGAAAATGTCGAGTTTTGAGCCGAATAAGCGTCATTTGCGGGAACTTTTGATTTACTTCTTCAATTTGAAGAAATCTGCAGCTGAGGCGTATCGATTGCTTGTAGAAGCATATGGTGAGGCTGCCTTAAGTGAGAGAAGTTGTCGTGAGTGGTTTCAAAAGTTTAAGAACGGTAAATTTGACATCAAAGACAAAGAACGTAGCGGAAGGCCGACAGTGTATGAAAACGCGGAATTGGAAGCATTATTGGATCAAGGCTCGTGCCAAACGCAAGAAGAACTTGCACTTACATTGGGAGTGACTCAAAAAGCAATTTCACATCGGTTGAAATCATTGGGATTGATTCAAAAACAAGGAAATTGGGTTCCATATGAACTGACGCCGAGAAACGTTGAACGCCGATTGTTCACATGTGAAATGCTGCTTGCCAGGCATAAACGAAAGGGTTTTCAGCACCGTATAGTCACTGGTGATGAAAAATGGATCCACTATGATAATCCAAAAAGGAAGAAATCACGGGGACCACCTGGCCATGCTTCAACATCTACAGCTAAGCCAAATATTCATGGAAAAAAACTCTTGTTATGAATTTGGTGGGATCAGCTTGGTGTCGTGTATTATGAGTTGCTCAAACCGAACGAAACCATTACTGGGACTGTCTACCGAACACAATTGATGAGATTGAGTCGAGCACTCAAGGAAAAGCGCGCCCACTACTCCAGACACGACAAAGTTATTCTCCTGCATGATAATGCTCGTCCACATGTTGCGGCGCCGGTCAAAACCTATTTGGAAACACTCAATTAGGAAGTTTTACCCTACTCGCCGTATTCACCAGACATTGCTCCTTCTGATTTCCACATGTTTAGATCGATGGCGCATGGCCTGTCTGAGCAACACTTCACATCATATGAAGATACCAAAAATTGGGTCGATTCGTGGATAGCCTCAAAAGATGAAGCATTCTTCCGACGCGGTATCCGTATGCTGCCAGAAAGATGGGAAAAAGTAGTGGCAAGCGATGGACAATACTTCAAATAAAACATTAGGTTCCGTTCTTTCACAATGAATGCCCAATTTTTGATAAAAAACGGCGGAAACTTATTTGTACACCTAATAGTTTGGCCATTTCTTTAAAGCTGAAAGAATGCAAAGTTTTTATAAAACTTTCTATTTCGGAAAAATTTATTACAGCTGAAAATTTTTATAAATATTTTATTTTGCAATATCATATTACACATTGAAACGAAAAACGTAAAATTATTGGAAAGTATTTTGAGAGCTGCTATTATTGAATAATATTCAAGATTTGAAATTAAACAATGAATTTTTGCAAAATTTGTATAAGATTAATAATTTTATAAGATCTATCAATTTGCATGCAATGCAATGATGGTAGACAAGACAAGACCTAATACGATTGCGTGCAGGTTTTGCAAAGGTTGATAATCTTTTGCTGTTGCATTCATATTTTTGAAAGTTTATTAGCCTGAATGAAAATTAATACACAAATTAATACATTCAATTCTTGACAAGCTCATTTTCCTCTCTCGCTTTTTGATTTTTATGAAAAATTGCATGACATGACGCGATTTAACATAACACGACATCTTTCGAACATGTACACAGATTATCTTTGTCATTATTTAAATCATATAATATATATATTGCGATAATCTGTTTATATTTTTAGCCAATATGGCATTTGTATTCCACAAATTTAAAAAGCTTACAAGTATGCAAATAAGTTTGACAGAAAAAATCAATAATTGATGTAAAATATTAAATCTCCAAAATTCCCAAAATTTACATTTTTCCAAAATCTCCCATTTTAAACAATCGAGAATTGTACCATTCGAATTTCGAACAGGTTTCATATTTCTGCGTAACATAAATACACCGCTGCGAGATTTTTTGGTATATGAAAAGTTCTACGTTTTGTAAATTTTTTTTAACTTTGCAAGAGTCGTTGGATGGGAATCGAAACCCGGCGAGCGTGGAATCAACGCCCGGTGCAAAAGCAAAGGATGCTCAAAAGAGTGTCTTGTTTCGAGTTCAAACTCGAAGCATTAGAATCCGTTGCAAAACCGGAAGAGCACGTCATGCGATATCCTTTCGGGCTATTATATTGAAGGATATAGGAACGAGAGAATACTCGCGCGCGTGTGTGTGTGTGTGTGTGTGTGTACGTAAAGTTCTATACGCTCAGTGGATAGATTAGTGCGGATTACAAGTTCAATGTAACAGCCATCGATGTGCGTCATGAACGGGCACAACCGCGAACGGTGCACTACAGCTGCATAAGCAAAGGAGAGTTTGAAAAATATCGACGAGAATAGCTAGGTAGCCTCAAGCAGTGTTAAAATGCCATTTACAAACACGATTACTCATCTCTCGTATAATCTGGACAAATTTTTTCTTATTTTACATTTTAATAACATTTTCCATTTTATATTATGTATATTGAGAGAATGATTAAATAATGTATAAAAAAAAAAATAAATTTAATCGTTTCTTTAAATTGTATGTGTGACAAATTTGATATGCTCTCTTTGAACGTAAATGTTTAAATAAAATATACGTATATCATATATATATAGAATATTCTTTTCTTGAGATTTAATTATCATTGAATTAAATATTTAACATTTTTGCTACCATCATGTGACATCGCACGTAACAGATTGTTTCATGATAACTTTTACAGCTTACATTTGTATCCGTTTAGTGTATTGACGTTTTTGTTAAGCGACTAGGATATAAATCGGCGTGAAAATAAACCGTATATGACCACATTCCCCATTGGGACAATTATCAATCTGACTATCGAATTGATCTATGACACACGATAGATCGTTTAAGCATAATGACAATAATAAAATATGGCACCTGGCTCGATTGACAATGTAATTTCATTGTAAATTTATCGGCTTTTACGAGCCACTCGTCACTACCGGCACTAAACTTGCTCGCACAAAATTACATTGCGGGGATGTATTTAATATTCGTATATCCGCGCGAGAGTTTCATGATGAACGCATCAAGTCAATTTCGCGAGTGTTCGCACGGTTGGTGGCGCAATATTCGACACTTACAATTAGTTGCAAAACGCACCACAGAACGGAACGAATAATATCATTTATAAGCGCAATCTACGTTTAAACTTTTTATTTTTTTTGTGAGAAAAATAAAAGAGCTATAACGTCACGACATTTCACCACTTTTTAAATTGTTTATTTTATTATGAATATACAAATAATATTATATAATATTATTATATTATATTATAATATCACAACTTATAATTTTCGACATTTATGTCGTGTAATGCGTAAGAGTATTTTCGACATAATTCATCAAAGTAATCTATGTGAAAGAATCTCATCATAAGTTAACGATGTAGAAAGATTCTATAGCGATTATGTACTTCAGATCTCGCGATTTACATTAATTAGTTGTGCTACGGAAAATTCTTCTATATATTAAGCATCGGTCCGTAGCGAGTAATAATTGAAGCGTAAACTTTATCCGTCTACCCAGGAAAAAGTTTCCTAAAGGTTAATAGATATGACCCGTAAATTGTACTGGCAATTAATTATGCTTAATTACGTTTTTATTTTATAAAGGATAAGTTTTGACTATAATAATTATGCGACATAATATTTATGAAAAGAATTTTTAATAATGAATAATAATTTTTGACACTGTAATTATATATAATAAATCTCGAATCCATGTGAGTTTTGGGATTTTGCAATAACTCTCCGCGTCTATCTCGCAAGAGGTTTGAATCGTCGCAGGATCTCTGCATTCTCGCGTGTCACGGCAAGTTAATTGGTCCGGAAGGAGTCTGCGCTTTTTTACAAACGGTTTGTTCTTAAAAAGTCTTGGTGCCTACGCGGAATTTCAACGAGCTCGAACGGCTCGCACGATCACCTTGCGCCTACAAATCAGACCGTGATTCATTGCGCCTTTATTTGCTCCTCTTATTTTCCGCAAAGCTCTTTTCGTCGCTTTCCAGCGCGTCGTGACTAATTACTCGATCGACGCGCCAATCTTTCAAATGCTGTCCCTTCGTACTTTTTCTCATCGTCACTTAAGAGCCAATCTCGTTTAACAAGTCCAAGAAGTCTTAATACCTTCGTAATAACGGCTGCGATGTACAAACTGATCGGAAAGTTAAGAGCGAAAATATTTTATAAAGCACTTTCTTTTTCTTTATATGTTATTATATTATACATATCATTATAAAACATATTTTATTTGTTATATTTATTATAAATTTATTTTTCTAATTATTAGTTATAAA
>NW_021853600.1:794947-828590 GCF_003651465.1 Formica exsecta | reverse complement strand
TATATATATAATATTTAAACTTTTTCATTTTCTAATTTACAATAATTTACAATTTTAAAATTGTTTCTTTAATATATTATATATCGATAAATCTCATACTCTTTTAATAACAGAGAATTTATACTCACATATATGCAAAATATTCTATTCAAAAATTGAAAAAAGTGTAGAAAAACATATTTTTTAAAACTACTTATACACATACATGCTTCTACATTATTTTTGATATAGCAATTAATTGCACAAATTTTATTGTAAATCAGAATTTATTAGTCATTGCAATGTAAAAATCAATATTAATTAGCCATTGAAAATTTTTTATGCGAAAAAGAAGGAACTTGTAATAAATTTAATTTATTTTCCATTGTTCGAAAACCATGAATGTTTGATTAGAAAATGATGACTGTTTATAGACTATTATGACACAGACGATGCTCAAATAAATAGGAACAATGCATAGCGATGGCCGATATAATCAGACGTTCAATTATTACGCCATAATCAAAAGCTTGTATCAAGTACGAATCTAATCGTGCGAGTTGAATGTCACGTATCATTAACGAGATGAAGTTTGATACTCTTGTAATAATCACGCTCGTTATCTGTTGTTATATATATAATGCATATCACACAAGAACCATATTTTATATATATAGTTTTTTACTTAAATTTGTTTCAAGGCTATCATTGTTTCTTTAATTATTGACAGCAAATAATTTGATAATTAAGTTATAAACTAAATTTTAATTTAAATGTTTTTAAAGTTATTTAATATTAATTATTATAAACTTATTTAATAAAATTAGATTTATTAATAAGAATTTATTATCTATTATTAAGATTTTATTAATAATTTTTATCACACATACAACACACAAATTTTAATTATAGATTTATTAGAAGAACTGGAAAAAAAATACGTAATTGCTTTTTTATGCGTAAAATATAAATTTTAACTTCCCATTTTTTATATCAATTTGATCATATAATATTTATGTTTCTGTCAATATTTCAATTTTTTATTCAACAATTAATTTTTTTCTATATTTTTACAAATTTTTTAAAATTCTGGATATATTATATATTTTTAATTTTTATTTCTAGAATAAGTATTTTTTGAAACTCGATTTAATTCTAAAAGCGTCTCTTAGAAGACAAAAAGCTACAACGGAAAGTCCATTTTCAGTGAATTATCCATTCAGAGATCCACTCCAATTCTTTTTCGTGTTTTCCTTACAAAGCTGTTTCTCTAATAGCTTGTTCGTCCAATTCCTTTCAAAATATAAAATAAAAAACATTTTTGTTGGACTCATTTGCATACGATATTTAATTTGCATGTTGCTGATTAATGCATTCATCCTACCAAGAGACGCCATCATGGCTGTTGGAGTGCCGTAACTATGATGCAGCTTGTATATCCAAACGACGACTAAAAGTTGTTATTATGTACCAAAACGATATCATTAACATGAATACAACCGGCAATTAATGGTTGGTTTTTTTCTCTATTTTTCTCTACCTCGTCAAAAAAACAAATGCCAAAGTTTAAATATATTGAACACGCAAAGCTGCTGTTACTTTAATGTTCTCAATACATTAATATGTGATCGTAAATGATAGTGCCGCAAATAGTTTAACCTTTTGTCCAATATTTAACGGTTTATTTAAACATTCATTTAATAATTATTGCGATTGTTGTAAATAATGATTATTGCCGTTTTACTTCAATCGTGTTTTTTGTCTGGAAAATGTTTACTTCAGATATATGTATAATTATCTATAATTAAATAATATTTCTCTGAAATTTATATTTCAGAGATATATATTAAAATGGACGTTATAATTAATATGGAATATATGTACACATATTTTATCAAACAAAAGCGAGTATATCACAGAATCAATAAGATACATCATTTTATTTTATTGAATTGATTCGATACGTTACTATTTACTCATATTTATAATATAAATAAATAAAGCTGATTGTGATAAATTATGTTATGCATAAACTAAAATAATATACTATAAATTATAATATATATTGCTTTTTAATATTGCATATTTGAAGAGAGGAAATAATAATACGAATCTTTTTTCTAGAGGATTAGAGAATTTAATGTGCTTTATGAAGACTCTAGATTTTTTTTATGATGAAAAATTGCGCTGCGGGAGACATTGAGTATGGGAGACAGAGAAAGGGCTCAGTTGTCATCATCAAATTCGATAGATTTTCAATACGAGGGTATGATGATTGTTTTATGCAGTTTTTGAAATGAAAGAAATCACAAGTATTTAAACCATCGATAATTCTTACGACGATAGCAGAAATATAGAAGAAAATATTTTCGTACTATTGTCGCATTTATTATCTATACATAATTGCTATAATTTTCATTGTATTTATCGCGGTCAATTTATAACTAATTAGAGAAAATAAAATTGCGATGTCGCATCAAAATGAAAATATTTTCAAGACAAATTTTGTAATTACATCTACAAATATTATAATTGTGTTTATATAAATTGTGTGACGTGGCAACAAATTGCTTTTAGTTAAACTTTCACGTATTGTAATATTCCTGAATGCAATTTCGTAGCGTACATTTAATTATATTAATCGTTTTCTCATGGTAACAGTTTTCCGCCATTATAACTCAGAATTCTAAATTAAAAGAATATCCAGTCATATACATTGATCTTATGAAGCATTAAATATGGATTTATAAAAGCAGAAATTAAAAATTTTAACTATTACAAGCGAAAATATAATTTGCGATAAATTATAAAAATTATAAATCGTATTTGCGAAAAATTTTTATATACAGAAATTTATAATAATTTCTTAGCACCAGTAGGATTGCAAGACTCAAAAGTGCTTTAAAATTTTTAACTAAATAATATAATTTTCTTTTATTGCACATTATCTATTTCAACAATTTACAGAGAACAGTAGAGAATGATATAATATAATAAAGTTATACAATTTCAGCATAAATATACAAACATATATTTCATGTACTAATTATTAAATTTCTATTACAAACGTACTCTTTTGTATTTGATCAATAATTGTTCTATTTTAATATCATTTCCAGTAATCAATTACATTCAAATAATATTTTTTAATGTATCTTGAATTATTATGAGAAAAGACAATACATATTTATAAAAGTTTAACAGGTCTCAAATGCAAATTGAGCTTTTTTTAATTATATTTTAACGTATTTGCATTAAATAAAACATGCTCAAAGCATTCTTCTTTCTTTTTCATTTTTTTGTTTATTTTACAATAATTAAATTTTAATTTTAATTTGATTTTTTTTTTTTAAATTGGCCAATCCCGATATATAATACAGACATACATTCTATATATTTTTATACCTAAATTCCCTGAGATAAGTTTTCCGGGGATGATACGGAGGGTTTGCTTTCGATGATCGCAAGACGAAAAAATAGAGGATTTGCGAGCAGAATTACATGGAAAAAAGAGAAAGAAACGAAAACTCTCGGAAATTTTATAATTTACTTGCAAATTTCTTAACTTGAAAACTTTAAATATACTAATTGCATAACAATATAAACTCACACATAAAACTGGAGTTTGCGCAAATGTCGCAAAAATTTGTGGAAAAATCTGAATAGTGACATACAGGAAAAATAAAAACAAAGGGTAAAAATGGGCGTCATAAAAAATTAATATTATTTATAGAAAATTATATAATCAGAAAAACTGAATTTATATAGGGATCAAATTTTGACAGCATTTATTTGACAATTATCTAAAATAAAATATATAATTGGACACAATCTCTTTTCGAAATTCTTGTTTAATTAAACAAACTAAAATAAATAAAATTTTTATTTTCTTAGTAATGGGAAGAATATGTCTTATTAGTTATTTATTATTATTTATTTATTAGGCTATATACTTTTATTATCATTACACGGTATATAACCATAATTTGTTCGTAGCATAGTGGAACTTATAAGTGAAAAAAGATTTGATGGATGCAATTTTTGTTTACATAAAGTGTCGATATTCGTCTCTACAGCAATTTCGGCGAATCAGACGACGAGGCACCTCGAAAGGCATCAGCGTCGTCTTATTAAAATCACGGGCGAGCCCTGATATCGGATACGCCGTGTGTAGAATCGGCTATCGATTCTCAATTATGCCTTAATGGCAAAGTGCAGCGGCTGTATCGGTCACGTGTATCGAACCGCTAAGTTCGAGCTGGATCATCTTCCGAGCAGTAAATGGGCCGCAGGGGATGAGATAGTAGAGGATATATTCTGTCATGTACGGCCATTACACTACGACAATGTTCCGTTCACATCCGACGAAAGTAACATGCGCACCTTTGATCTGCGTCTTTGATATATGGCAAAGTGCAGCGGCTGTATCGGTCACGTGTATCGAACCGCTAAGTTCGAGCTGGATCATCTTCCGAGCAGTAAATGGGCCGCAGGGGATGAGATAGTAGAGGATATAATCTGTCATGTGTACGGCCATTACACTACGACGATGTTCCGTTCACATCCGACGAAAGTAACATGCGCACCTTTGATCTGCGTCTTTGATATGTTTGTTTGTACTTTCATAAAGCTTTTGGCAAAGATTACAAAAGCATATTCTGTTGATAGTTATCCCTAAGTTAAGAGAAGAGAGAGAAAAATATTGCAAATATATTTTATATACATAATATCTATAACAAAACGAATACACTATGTACCGAATTTTTTTCTTTATCAGACATCAAATTTTTCCTTTTTTTTCTATGAGATCTTGATATCGTTATAATTTTTATGATAGGCTAAGTGACTTTTAATATATAATGAATATACAAAACTTAGTATTATAAAGTCTATAATTTTAACGAATGATGCTGTTTGCTTTCTCTAAAAAGTTTACGCGTAATCACTTTTTTTTAAATGGAACATTTGCTTTATATACACAGCGCGCGATACACAGTTCATAACCACACCACGCATTTCCACTTATGACCCGACATAAAGAAAATCGCTACGGATCCGCTACGGATACCAGCCATTGCACGGTACATCGAGGCAGAAGATTGCATTTTCACGCGCCCCACATTCCAGCCGCAAAAGTAAGTCGCTCCCTTCCTTCTCCTCTCTCACTTCCATTTAGTCTATCTTTCACCCCCACCCCCGGATTTCCTCGCGAAAAGTTTTCCAAGCAATCGCTAGAAGGGAGAATGCAGCGTTGAAGAACGTCGATTCTCGATTCCATGAAGGGGAGAAGGGATCGACCTTCTTGCACAGTAAAGGCCCTTATCTCCCTTAATGAACCTCCCCAAGAGTCGCTCAATGATGCTCGCGTATGTAATTCCCGAGATGTTGTGTATACAACCAGAATATAACCCGACGCGTCTGCATTAGTGCAATTCGAGTCGCGGAAATGACAACAACAACGACCGCTCTTACGCTCTCTAAAGATGTTTCGTCGTCACTGACACAATCACAATCTCAATTTCTCTTTTTTTTGTATATGTCAAACTTTTTATCTTCAAGAATTAAGTTTCTTTTTATTTTTAATGAGGCAGCCATTTCTTGCAATAATGTGTTTTAAATACGATCAATCTCGCATAGTCTCTCTTGCTCTAGTGGCGCCCTTTCTCCTTAATTTAATTGCCAATTTCTTTTAACATAAAATTATTTTCAAATCATTTGCGTTTCTCGCTCCGTCGACATTTGTCGATGTTGAAATACAATTGGTTGTAAATCAGTTTTGAAATCTCGTTAGTGTCTCCGCTGGACGTCAGTTGTTCGCCACTCAGCATCTCGCGGGAGCCGTAATTTCTCCCGTTACTTATAATACTCATGCGTTGTAACGGAGTACACAGCCGGCACCTGGCTTCACGACGCCGTGTAATAAAGTCCCATTATTACCTCCGTTATTGTTCTTAACACGATTACGCTTGCTCGAGCGCGCTCCGACTTCGGCTCGCGGCTTCTACACCCCGAAAGCAACCCCCGAAAGCTTTCGCCACACGGCGAAAAACAATAAATTGCAACCGGAACTCCGCCACAACTTCCGTTGTGTATTCGCCGCTTAAATCTTCTTTCCCCTTACTTCACAATTAATTTTTAAAATAGAGTCACAATGCCGCAAGTTGGAATGTAGTCAGATAATAAATTATGAACAGCTTTCATGAAATGCTCGTTGTTCTTGCCTCGACAAATCTTAATAAAATTGTATAATAGAGATCTCGGCAATGCTATCAGTTTAACATTATTGTCCGCAAATTCTTTATAATAAATAATTCTATATAATCCCGTCCAAAACATAAAAAATATTGAAAGTATAAAATTATGTATAAAATTATAACATAAACATGTACTTAGGAAAAGAGATTTCTATATAAAAATTTGTAAATTTTTACAAAAACAAGATTTTACATTTTTACAAACGATCGAAGAAGAAATATCATGAAATCTAATATAAAATTATCTCATTTAAAGAAAATTCTGTTTTTTTTCTTTTTAGTAAACTAACATTATTTCTCAAAGTAAAAAACATCATCTGTTTATTTTTTATATCTTATTACCTTTGGTATTTTTGTAATTTATTAGAGATAATTAAAATCGATACAAGAGATAATTAGATCGATACAATCCATGCTTTTTATTCATTTTTAAAAGAAATATAGCTCGTCGACCGCGAAATCTCATTTTTCCATCAAGATGCGGGTTCGAAAACGAGAAACTCGTGTTGCCACCAATGGAATGGAGCAACGGCCGTGCGATGCGATTCCTTTGCCTGGTCATATTTCAATCTCGCGCGTCGGCGAGCGGAAAATTCGGCTCTTAGAAACCGAAGAAATGGCCAGATGATTTGTTACCGTGAAAAATCCTACTGCCTTTTATTAGTCGGTGAGCGTCGCGGTACAAGTAGATTAAACCTACCGGTATTTCGACACGAAACTTTTGATACATACTGCTTTATTTGTTTCATTTGTTGAAGTTGTATTAAGAGAACGTCAGTGTATTTAAGAGAACAGAAGATTGTAATATTATAATTACCTCGTTTGATATTAAACGCAAAAGTAAAACAGTCTGATCATTTGCACTTCAAATTTGTAAAGTTTATTGACCTTTCTTTTTTATTCATAGATAAAAGAGAAAAAAATTAGTATTAATTGCATAAAGTTCTTTAAAATTAGAGGAATTGCTTTCTAAACTTGCTTGTTGAAAACATGTGATATAAAAATTCTTGATCAGATTCTTTTTATTTGCAAATGTGATAGATAACATTATTAAACAGACTTATATATACTTTACCATCGATGATTATACAAAATCACATGTGTATATCACTATACTACATTTTATCTTTACTGATAATGTTTACAGAAAAATAATATATCTTGATAATAAGAAGATTATCTATATATATAAATGGTGTCCAAAAAATTGTATTATCCTAATTCCACTTTTATGTCCATAATTAGATAATGAAATTTTCTGTGTTTTCGTATATTACGTAAGCATGAAGCGCGTTGATAATGACAGGATTAAGCTCGTAATTTATACTCGACAGCATCATTATTATCTATCCGGGGTCTTTCGGGCGGATTAATAATGCTGGAAAGTTAACGCAGCACAAGTCGCGCGCCCGACGACGAACATTATTATGCTGCTGCTGTAGTAAGGGTAACGTAAAAAGGGAAGGCCGCGGGGCGAAGTAACGGGATTGGGAACAACTGTTTCTCTTCCTTGCGTTTCTCGTCCGACAACAGCAGCACTGCC
Source organism: Formica exsecta (assembly GCF_003651465.1). NCBI lineage: Eukaryota > Metazoa > Arthropoda > Insecta > Hymenoptera > Formicidae > Formica > Formica exsecta. The sequence continues at coordinate 820,814 of NW_021853600.1, read as the reverse complement.
GCCGACGGTTCTACCACTACCACCATTACCATCACCACCAACACCAACGTCGGTTCTACCAAGTACGACGATCACCCAACCCCACGTTCAACCCCACGTCGTCGCCGAGGTAATTGCGTGTTTATCCGCTCGGCTTAATTACGTGTCCGCTTGTCCAGCTGCAGGTGGTAAATTCCGTCCGCCATTTTGCGGCACAGCATAACGTCCCGCGGATATTTTTCTTCAACAACGGCAATGTGATGATGGCAGCTTTGACGGAAACATGTTTGTTGATGAATTATTGACTTGCTTCAATGAAGAGAAAGTGACTTGTGTACTTAACAATATATCTTGTTTTAATTATTTGTTAATTGTAAAGTTTGTATTTTTATAGATGTTAAATGCTATTATCAAATTTTATTGTTTTCATGATAAATTCATATATGAACTATGTACAATAATCAATATTCTTTGTATTATTATGTTTGATAGGAATTTACTTAATTAGAGAGACAAATCGCGAGAAAGATTTATTCTGAAATGAGAAGAGAAAAAAGAGAAATGGCATTTTTCTACTACATATATTTTGTAAATATGCTTTTTCTTAACATGATATTTGTATATTATATAGGTATTTTTTTTTTTTTATAAAATAATCTATTTTTTTTTGTTATAATGATTTTGACATAATCTATTTTTATTTCATATTTAATTTTTTTTTAATTTTGCAATAATAGATCTTATTTTTGAAATTATGCAATACATTTAATCAAATTAATCAGAAGTTTAATTATTGCAATATAAACATGACATCCGGACGAAACGTCACTCGGTGCCTCACGCTGTGATCGATTGAATGAAGTATGTACTTGCGGGACAATACACTCATTTTGCGACGTGAAAAACCACAAAAAGCTCACTCGAGTCTGCCTCTCTTTTCATTTTCCCTATTTTTTCATGACAAAGAAAATGCACGCACTGGTAAATGTGTGCGCATTCGTTCGATTTGCACGTAGCGGTGCACTTTTGCGCGCGATGCAATTAGAACCACGATTGAAAATCGTCCCTGAGGTGGTCAACGTGTTTTTTAAGGGTAACAATAAAAAAGGAGAGTGAGAAACAGGTATACGCGCTGCAGAAAAAAAGAAAGAAAGAAAGAGAAGAAAGAAAGCACAAATTCGTTCGCGTGAGAGAAAATTTCTCGGTGTGGGATAATCGAGATACAGGACGATAACAAGTATCGGACGAGTGCATGCGGTCCTTTCAGGGACGAAATAAGACGCTCTCCAAATTCGTCTGTACTAGAAATTCGCTTTTTCCTCGTCTCTCCTTTCCTTCCCCGTTCCCCTCTCTTTTCCTCTCTCTTCCATTTTCAACCGAATCTTAAAGCACTCGCCCCAATTTTTCGCTGAATGCCGGGACGCGTGAAAGCGTCCGACTTGCCTCGTCTTTTTCTCCTTCTTTCGCGCGACCTTTATCTCGCGAGCGAAACGAATGAACAAATTCTCGCGGAAATTAATGTAACCTGGTCAGAATTTTTATACGTTATGGTTTAAAAATCGTTCTCTTTAAATAGGTCTTGATTGTGAATAGTGGTCGGTACACTTTCCTTTAAAATACATATCATTTTAATGGAGTTAAACTATTTTTCTTAACTGTGTAATATTTATTTTTAATTGTAGCTTTGTACTTTTATTAGTTTTAATTATCTTATTTCTCATTTTTTTCTATTTTTTTATTACCTTGCATCTTTTAGAAATTTAATTATAATATAGCTAATACAATACATATTCTTTTAACATATTTAACGCTTAATGACAAATTCTTCGATAAATATGGAGTTTATAGAATGGGTTCATATATCAATACAATAATTTTATATCGCGCAGAAATTCAAGGTAGAAACCTAATGTCAACGTAAACCAATCAAACATGAAATTACAATAAAATCCTAATTTCATACGTCAGATACACAAAAAGAAACACAAAAAGATGTTCTTTTAGACCCCGAAAAACCGCTATTCGCATCTGCTTCTAAAGTTATCACCCTTAAAAGATAGACAATCGTTAAGCGCAAGCATCAGGTCTGTTCTCGGTACGAGCGACAGGTGGAATAACAATTACGCATGACGAGCTCATCAGTCGGAGGATTATTTTGTAATATAAATATAAATATAAATATTTTTTAATTACATTCTTATTTTATAATTTTAACATGTAATTGTTACAAATTCTTTGATATATATATATAATTACGAATTTTGTTAAAAAATTAATAATTTTAATATAGTATAATACACATGAAGTAAAATCAGAAAAGTTATTGCCACGATATGTCTGCATTCACAAGCAGGCTTTATGATAATTTACCAATTGTTTCCATTCTTTCATAAAGTAGAGTAATGAGTTTTATTAACTCTATATAAATAGAAATATACGTTTCTTAAATATTAAGGAAAACTTTGATGGTTAAAAATAAGCATACCGGACAGCATTAATGCTTTCGATTGTATATGTTCGACATATATATATGTATATTTAAATTATATTTACATATGCGTTTACAATTATACAATTGTTTATTCGTTTATCCAGATTCTTCGCGTAAAACTCAGAAATTGCGCGATAAAGAACTAATTCGGTGGGAGATAATGTCCGGAATGCTAAGCGAAGCATCGCGACGCGCCGGCTGGACGACCGAAAGCCGGCATGCAAACATCGTCGTCGTCGTCGGGCTTGCCTCTGGAATTTTGTGTGCAGCATCGCGCTGCCGAAAAGGCCAGACAGTTATCGGACGATAACTCGTGGAGCGTCGCGGGGCGGCACCCCCGGCGTCGGGGCGATAATAACCGTGGAGAAGGCAAGAGGCACCTCCGTTAAACGGCGGCACGGTCGGACATAAATCTTGGGAAAAACACGCGTGGCAAAATTGCCACGGGCCGACGTAGCACCCGGAAAATATGTCACCCTCCACCTTTACGTTCTCTTCGACCCTTCCTCCCACCCCTTTTCCACTCCACAATCCCTCTACGACTTGGTGCATCCGCTTTCCTTCGCACTCGCGTACCGTCGTCCTTCACCGATTCTCTTGCTCCTTTTGCAGTCTTATATACTTTTCGAAACTGCCAGAGCTGCCGCCATTTACCGCGGCGTTCTCGCGAGACGTTGAATTACAGCGAACGACATCATTGCTTTTTATGAGATTTTTTTACGCGCCCACTTTCTTATATCTATCATTCTGGTTAAAACTTTGGGCAGAATCGAGAATGAGAAAGATGAGTTTTTCATGATAAAAGGCATTGATTCAAAGAATTTTTGTTGGCCTCTCTGGAAATTTCTTTCGAAACAAGCACAAGTTTTATATGTTTATTATTTTTGCATTAGAGTGGAATTATTATTGGGTCTCTTTACGTAATCTATGTATAATATCAGAGCTTTCTAGAGTTGCACGGAAAAGTTTTATTGTCTCTTTAAAAATGTAGAGGTTACAGATTTTACAAGTCGCGGTTTTCATACGTTTTCTACATTTTATTTCTTTGTATTTTTATCAAACTTGATATATCTCTCCCATTAAAAAAGTTTAGTAGAAAAGAAAGAGAAAGAGAGAGAGAGAGAAAAAAAATATTACTGTCTGTTACTGTATTTGTTCTTTTAACAAAAACATTTTTTTTAAAACAGTTTTTTATAGTTTAACATTTTTTTCAAAATATGATTTCTAGATTTATACATTTTTACATAATAAGAATAATAATATATTTTAATTACTAATTGTGAGAAACGTACGTTTTTGAAACGATTTAAAATTTCAATAACAATCTGTTATAACATTTTATACGTAGTTTCAGAAGAATCATCCTAAAGCGCCCGAAGGGCCTTCATATTGGTCTACGTAAGCCAGGTTGATATTTCTTTTTTGCGATAGTTTACGCGCGTATGATCACGGAAGATGAAATTGTCAGAGAATTCTCCGGTGCATTACATACTCGGCTAGCTGTATCCATCTGACTAAAGATTTTCGCAACAATTCAAGAATTATCTATACTAAATTTTTTTATTACTGTAAGACAGCTTATACATATATACCTTGCAAATATGCAAGCTATTTCTATTCTAAAATAACTATTCTGTTATAAAGATTACTCTATTTTATTTACAAGTAATTTTATTTAGTATTGTTTTGTTGTCTAAAAGTGTTACATAATAATTTTTTACCTGGATAAAGAGTCGAAAAATATATGCTGTTTTGAAAAGTAAAAATAGAAGAATTACAAAGAGCTATCGTTCCATCGATGTGAACCGCGCATCTAGCTTGGAATGTACGTCGTAATATCAATCACTCGTAAAATAATCCGATAAGAAAGTTTGTTGGTGGGCAATTTGAAATTCGAAAACTCGATAAATCGTCGTCTTTTCTCCCATTTTTTCGATCTCTTTCTTTTTTTCAATGAGGTCATTCTCGGCCGATGCACGCCGACCTAGCATATGGAGGAGAGAGTACTGCAATGCAGTCGCCCGTCGACGTGAGCATGTATTCAGGCATAGCTAGGCACAAGAGTCAGACTTAACAGGGGAACAAGCGCGGCACAAGGCCGCCTGGCGCATTGACGTAACGAAATCAAAGTCAAAAGTGATTAATTATCGAGTAGACTTAATTTTTTTACTCTATTTACATTTTATAAATATATCTTGTGATACAAAAAATTGTCTATACAAATAATTAAATATTAAAATTGTTTGATAATTTAATAAGTGTAGAATTTAAAAATATATATCTTTAGTCATTTAGTTTTACAAAAATATATGTTCTTATCTTATTTCTCTCAATCTGATTATCTGCACTTTTCTTTTGATTTATATTAAATTTCAATTCCTGTTTTAAATTTTTTTCGGAGGAAATATATATACTTTAACGTTATGAGAACGCGATGCTTGTTCGGCTTAAATTTACGCTATTGCAACTTGACAAATTTATATATCGACTGTTTTTGAGAGTGATTCTTGAGCCTGTATGTATAGAGAAGCGTACGAAAATCTCGAGAATAGGCATTTCCAAGCCGGCTCAAAACGATGAGCCTTGATGCTGGTTCGCGAGTTATAACTCCCTCGCGATAAGACATGACTTAAATCTACAATCTCTTCAAACCACTCTTCTTACCGCCCTCCAGCGATGTCGTTGTGCACGTATGCACTTGGGCATGCATAGCACATATGCAGACCTGTTCAAAATGTGCCGCGTCCATGACAAAAATCTGGAATTAATGTCGCTCTTTCCGGCTGACGTGACAATTATGTGCGTTCCATGCTTTTATATATGTATATATAGAATATGTTTCTTTTTTGTAAAACTAAAATATATTCTGCTAAATGATTTTATTAAGTTTTTTTAAATTTTAATCAACGAGGATTGAATTAATAATTTCTCACACTATTTACGACGCATTAAAGTCGAAAGCGATTTTAACTGCTTGCTATTCAAAATAATCTACAGAACTGAATATTCTCCATTTTATCTTAATATTATCAATTTCTAACATAATAAACATAATAAACTCTATTTTGTTTCATGTGCAATAATATAAAAACTCTCATGCATATAAAAATTAATAATTATTATAACTAATAAATGTCAAAAAATATAACAGGCAGCATTTGAGATATTAATATAGACTTAATTAGCACCATATGTGTCAATAAAAGATAAAAATGGAATGGATTACATAATAGGATTTCTCGTATTAAAAAAATTAACTTTGTCATAAAATATAGAAAAGAATCATATATATATAATTTATTTTTTAATAAAATATTTAAAAAAAGGATAATTGTATATACTTGATTTTTTTAATGATTTTATATATAAAAGCTAATAATTATTATTATATTTGTTTACTCTTCACAATTAATTAAGAATATCAAAAAAATCTTAAATGATTACAAAACACAAAAATAATTTTCAATTAACAATGACACAAGTTTTACCAGTTTATTTAAATAAATATATTTAAATAATTTTGAATATTCTCCATTTTATCTTAATATTATCAATTTCTAACATAATAAACATAATAAACTCTATTTTGTTCAATTTTTAGAATGCTGATATTTGTTTCATGTGCAATAATATAAAAATTCTCATGCATATAAAAATTAATAATTATTATAACTAATAAATGTCAAAAAATATAACAGGCAGCATTTGAGATATTAATATAGACTTAATTAGCACCATATGTGTCAATAAAAGATAAAAATGGAATGGATTACATAATAGGATTTCTCGTATTAAAAAAATTAACTTTGTCATAAAATATAGAAAAGAATCATAAATATATATTAAGTAAATATTACTATAATATCATTATATAATGCAATAACGGATTATTATAATTATCTATTGTTGCCACATATGGCGATATCATTCTCGGAAATCCGCGGTCTAAAATCGTCATTTACGTCATGACTGAGAGGGAGAATCGAAATAGGGTGCGAGCAAGCGCATGAACGACTGGATTTGACGCTGCACATAGGCCGCCGATACGTGCACTATCAGGATCTCGCAGTGCAGCTGCTCGACGACGGGGTCGAGCTTGTGCGGTAACGTAGGTGGCCGACGTAGATAACTCGGGGCGACTGGTAATGTGCGCCCCGACACACACACGGTTAGGGTTAAGGGCTCGCCAATAACGGCCGACGACAATCACCCTCTTTGCGGTGCTACGGCTGCCGTAATATCGCTCTCACCCCTCTACTCTCTCACGGCACATTGTACGGTAGAATGGCACAACGCAGAAATGAACTTGCCAAATGCGAATCCGCCGCAACTACAATTAATCACGTCACTCGTGATGCATCAATTCTTGGTACAGATGCGCTCGATAATTAAATATTAATTTCTGTCTTGTATCTAATATTGTTTCGATATCTTAGTATTCGATCTTCTTTTTTTTGCGTAAATTACTTATAAGATAAATTTAGATATAGAGGGCATCTGACACTTTAATAGATGAATCTTTGAACAGTCAATGTAATGCAATTGATTTTTTATTTAATATTAAATACTTTTTACTTTAGAAAGCTTATTAGGATTTAGAGCAACAGACGGATAAAAAAAACTTATTTCCTACTTAACGTTAATTCTATTTTTATGTTTTTAATCTACAGATTAGAGAAAGAATTTAAAACGAGAAACTTATAAAAGATTTACAGCATTACATTTGCGCTAACAATAAGGAAAAATCATAGTTGCGTTAAATTATATATAACGTGATGCAGAAGTTATGCAATGAACTGTATGTAAATCTATACGTATATCGCTTGCTGTATACACGATGTGGCTTTCTCGTGACTTTGCACTTGACGTTGTTCGTATCAACGGCTCCCAACTCGCGATATCCTCGCATATATGTTTGCATGATATAACCCGGCCATTTTTCTTTGGTTTACAAACTTAAATTAAAGATTTTCTATCTTAATCCTCTTTTGTGGACCAATTAAATCGTAAAATAATTTCTTTTTCTTCGAAATATGAATAATACAACAATATATGCGCTAATTGGAGAAATATACCTTTTCTAAACTTCTTGTAAGTTATTGTAAAAAAAGTTTTGCTATCATATATATATATTACACAATCACATATATTTAAAAAAGAGAGATATTTAGCACACAAATAATCTTTATTATGCAATGAATAAAGAAAATTTTCATAGTTATAGTACGTTTGTATTAATAAAATATGCCTTCATTACTAAAACGTTTGCTTGGGGTACACTTGAAAATAACAGCGGTATAATGCGTAAGAATGTGTGTAACCACCGTGTGAAATGCATGCCACGATAATTTTGCTCTAGAGTGGAGACCGTATAATTTGCTTTATGTGGAATACCATCTCGTCGTGACTTCGCGTTTGACGATGTTCACACGACAATAAACAGCGGCATGCGTTCTACTTGTGCGTGCAATTTACCCGACTGCTAATCCTGCTTTCTTCTAATTTGCTTTATACACATTGCTATAATTCCAGACAATTTAGAGGTAATGGAGAAATTTAAGAAACGTGATTTACGAGTTGTTGCCTTCAAAAATGGCAACTTTCGTTTTTTATCGATAAAATATACACAGTATGTACCGGAAGAAAACGGATTAATGCATTTTCTGATTAGCTTAAAAGTATTTCTTTCATAGCAAAAATTTCGCAGGTAATGCAATTTAAATCTTTAAAAATTTAAATAATTATATCTTTCATTTAAAATTACATGTTTATTAAGTTTTTTTAGTTGAAATCAATTTAAAAAAAAAATTTGTTATTTATTTGTATTTTTAAAGATTAGTTTGTCACATAGGTTGGTGAAATTACATAATAATTATAATATATTTAAAAAATTTTATAATTTGCTAAGAGAAAAATGGGTTTTTGTTATTCATTGTCGAACACCTCGTATATTTTATGTTTCACACATACATCGATAATATAAACCGTGAATAAATACTTGCAGAATTTCACACAGCTACTCAAACGCAAAACCGTACGCATAATTCTTAATCTTATGAATATGTTTACGGCCGCATTCTTGAAAAGTCGCAACCCCTACGGAATTTACACTTCCTCTTTCTAGCCGCTTACCGATTCCAAGATCGACCTCCGCCGCTCGCGAAAATAGTGAAAAATGGTTACGGCACAATGGCATCCCCGCAGAATGAGGGCTCTGGCAATTCGGTTTGCATTATGGTGAGCATCAATCGTGCCGACCTCGCGCGAGATGAATGTTTAGCGCCGCGCCGGGTATCTTCGTCTTCGGGTTGAGCTTTAGAGCGAGATGTAAGAAACGGGGTTAGAACGCTGAGCGAAATTTAAATCTCTTGCTGCTAAAAACGGAACGCGATATGCAGAGTCTTCCAAACTTCAGCGATATATACTTCAACGTGCAGATATTTTAGTACCATAAATAAAAATAAAATTTCTTTATTTAAAATATTATATATAAATAACTTTTAAGTTATTAAGATTAAAATTGAAAATCAGGGATATTCCGGATATAAGAGAAATTTAAATATGTTTATTTATAGATCATGCATATTTTATATTTATTATTTGTAGCAAAAAAATAGTTTTGTCATAATATATTTGTTATTTAGCATGGATATTTTTTTTTCATATACAAAATCATTTTTTACAATGCATTTATATTTATGTATATCTAGCATCAACTTTTCGCATTCCATCAGAATGTCTATATGTCTTCAAGCTTTGCTATAGCCGAAAGTAAACTCTGTCGGACCGAGAAGTGGAGTAGGTCGGCGTTTTCGGGCGCGCAAAGTTACGCAAGGGCCTCTCGACATTCTCGTTCTCGCTGAATGGTGTATGCATCTCTCAAGGCCGCGTAAATCTCGACGGCGAAGGCGCAGGTGTATGCACATTCGCAGGACGCGGTGTATACATAGACACGAGCGCGCTGGCGAATCAATAAGGAGGCGATACACATACACGCGCGCGCGCACACACACACACACATGCACACGTACGCACACATATACACAAGTTCTCTCTCGCGTTCTTAAGCACCTATTTATGTCACGAGTATTCGCGTGCATCCTACATCGGCCTTTCTATTTTCGACGTCTCCTTCGCGCAACACACCCTCGCGATCGAATGTCAAGGTCAGTACGGGGGTAATTATCCTGTCGAGTTATCCGGAGTTGGGGCAGGACGTACGATTGCATTCCGTTCTTATCGATAGATCGCGCGATGGAACACGTGTCGCCGGCACTTCCGACAAAGTGTCGCAGGTGAGGCTGATGAGGGGAGATCGCCATCTGGAAACGCGATATTTGAACGAAACACAGCGATGTGGTCAGCTAAATCGATTTACTACGCATTCTGTTTATACATAATAGGCTCATATATTGTACAACATATAGTATAGGCGTCAGAATAATTGATGTTCTTTTCACTTACACAATTAGTAGATAATACATCTAGAAATTTATTTCTATATATAAATCGAAATTGATAATAATTATTAGTAGATACGTCTAAAAATAAAGAATATCATTGAAACATTTGCGTGCAAATCTTTTGACTAAAACGTTGTTAAGCATACATTAAAATTGTAGAATTTTTTCTATGATCAATCCTGTTACTAAAAAAATCCACGGATAATCTGCGATGAATCTAAGATGCTCTGATGTGAGTTACATAGATATAGCAAACTATCTAAGTAGATTGAGAGTACTTCAGAAGTTTTTCTTCTTTCTTTCAAAAACTCTACGAGAGGATTATAAGTATATACATGTATATTCTCGGCTAAATCTGACTTGTGTCCAATAAAAGAATGCAGATATATTATATGTCGGAAGTTTAATCTTTTCTAATGTTGTATTTTCGTCTCTATATACATTAGAGATTAGATTAGAAGAGTCTGTTCTTTTAGAAGAGTTTGCTCTTTTTAAATCTGTATTTTTTACATTCTTTTGTGTCCGTGTTTATACTTTTGCTTTACTTTAAGTATAGGAAAAATTGAGCTAATGAAAAAGATATGAGCACTATCTTTATTTCTATCTTATTAATATATTTAAATAAATTGCTCTTGTTTACCCCAAAGAGATTAATTTTTTTCTTTTAAAAGTTATTTTTATCTCTTTATCAGAAATAGTTCTCTTCTCGTAACCGCGTTCTTGTCCCTTCGTAAAACAATTCCTACAAAACTAGGTCTCTCTCGGGTTAAGCATTATTGCTACAACTATGCACAAACTCATTAGTAATACGTGTAAACTTTACGCACAAATTCTATTTGGAATTATCTATTTTTCGTACAATATAAGCCACACCAAAATACACGATCGCGGGCATTTAAAGCGTGAAACTTTACTTATCAAACAAACGCATTGAAAATTTTCTAATATTAATATATTGCATTGCTATATCGTGATTGTAGATAATATAATTGTAAAAACGGAAAAAAAGCCAAGCACAATTATAAATACAAATGATTTTGTATATTGATTTTGGATATTTCATGCAATCAATTTCATATATAAACACAAGGAAAGAAATATTCTCTAATTAAATTAGAAAAGATGCATTACACATCTTGAATCCAATTTTTTCAATGATCTCTATATCGATAACGATAATGTTTAATAGCGACGAAAAGATATAAATCTAGCTAGTGAGCTTTATATTTATGCCATAACACTTTCTGCTGTCAAAGATGCTTTTTATTAAAAATACGCCGCCATTAATCTTATTATGTTCATATATTACGCTTATGCGCTCATGAAGTTAATAGTAATGGACATGTTATTCTATGTTAACGCGACGATCAATCGACTTAAGTAGATATAAAGATATAAAGGCATAAGTTGTAAAACATTAATAATATGAAATCAACCGTCAAAATTAACTTTGCAAAATTTTTTATTTCTTATATAATAATTCCCTTGCGATCCCACCAAACACACAGCAACACCTTCATCGGATGCAAGCCAGCCTTTGCTACGGGTTCTGCTCCTTCAGCTGCTGTTTTCCATGTTCTCTTTCGCTGTACGTTTTTGTAGAGAATCCACTTTTCATCGCCTGTTACCATTCGATCTAAAACAGGCTCTTTTTTGTTACGCTCGAGAAGAGAAAGAGCCACAGTCATACGGTTTAGCTTATTCCTTTCAGTCAGGAGATGCGGCACCCATGTATCAAGCTTGGAAACGTATCCAAGCTTTTTTAAATGACGAAAAGCGGTTGAATTATTGATGTTCAGCCTCTCAGCAATATCCTCAGTTGTAATCCTTGGGTTTCTTTCCACTAAGGCATGCACAATGTTATCATCAATGCCAGAAGGCCGTCCAGAGCGGGGTTGATCCTCCATGTTGAAATTACCATTTCGAAATCTGCCAAACCACTTTTTGACTGTTCGGAGAGCAGGAGCGCGGTCTAAATAAACGGTTTGAATATTTTTTTTGTGCAATCCCAACACTCATGCCTTTCCGAAATTCATATAACATTACATGCCGCAAATTCACCTTTTCGTTCTCCATTTTTAATGATTTCTCTTATGCACAAATGGACTTATCTGAACAATGTCTGACGCTAAATTGACATAAGACAACGTCATCTATTCGGTGTAAGCAACAATTACCACACGAAAACAATAGAACTCCGCCATGCAGTAACTTAATGCCATTTATGAAAATCGGGCACGAACTTATGCAATCATCCAATATTTCGATAATAATTGTGGATTAATTTAAAACATAAACACATATACTAAAAAAAAGAGATAAAAATCGACGTGCCAACGTTTGCTTCTTATCCGCGAAAACCAGCACAAACCCTTCGCAGTTGTGAAAAATGCAGCTGCGTCTCGTCGCTCGAAAAATCAAACGTTTCCCTTGCAATGTACGACGCGAAATTCGAGCGATGCGAGAGATCCACTCGTCGCTAAATGTTAGCCGTCAGCCGCTTCGCAAGCGCGATAAATCCCGCCGTGTGCTGTTCCGTTCGCTATTTTCTCCCGGTGGTTTTCTCAACGGTGCAGGGCGTCGATGTCAGCATTGGCGTCGCTGCTCCGGAATAAAGTATCCAATAGAATCGCTAATCCGCCTGCAAACACGCTCGATATTGGGCCACCTGTTTGCTCCGACCGCAATGTTTGCGCTTGGGCGCCGGGACCTGATCGGTGAACCGATATTTTTCTCTCTCCTTCCCCTCCCCCCTTCCCCCTTCACCGTACGCCACTGTAATATACATCGAATCGGTAAGCTAGAGAAATGTAAGCGAACCAGGTATCACTGATATGGAATTTGCAAAGATGATAATCCCGCCGCATCATGATATTTAATTATGAAATTACGATAAAAATGATATGTAGATTAAGAGATATCATATATTTATGATTATAATATGTAACTTAAAAATATGTAATACAGTAAAAAAAATAAGACGAGATAAAAAAAAATATAATAGCAAAACAAATATTTAATATATAAAATATCTATCTGCACATTGCATCTAGCTCAAAAATTAAAATTCATTAAAGGATGATAGATTAAAGCATATTTTCTTGAAACTATACAAAAAAATTTTATCCCTAAGGTTTAAACATATTTGTTTTCTAGATTTTTGAATAGCATATTATTCAGATATTGAATTTAAATTAATTAAAGAATCTGAAGATAAATAAGAACTTAACAAATCCTTAGAATTTTTTGTATACGGGACATTTATTTGTTTTTCTTCATTCTTCAATGGTAAAAATGCCAACAATATATTCTCTAAAAATTCGCGTATTATTCGTATGATTATACAGAAATTCTGCAATTTTAATCGGAGTAAATAGAAGTATATCCATGAAACGAACCGGATTTAGTCATAACAAGAGACAGTACCTACTTGACATCGATCGAATCGATTCTTTGTACATCAATGCACCGCCAAGGAAATAGAAGGATGACATTTACCCCTCTATATCTCGTCCCCTCGCCTTTCTCTTCTTACTAATTTGCATGTTGCGTTTTTTTACATAGATAGATTTATACAATAATGTATATTATATTATTCAATTGCATCGAGCAGTAATATAATTCATCCCGATATCAAACAAATTTTATTTTGCTCATCCTGTCTTTTCGCAGATTTTTGTATCTCTTTGCTTTTTTTCTCGGTCGCAAGAGATTGTTGGGTTCTTTTCTTACGTTTTATAATTTTTAATTTATCTTGATATTGTCGTCGAGAGAAAAAAGAGAAACAGCGAGAGAAAGAGAGAAAGAGAGAGAGAGAGAGAGAGAGAGAAAGAGAGAAAGAAAGAGAGTCATGATATTTCACGAGATAAGGTTGTATTAATTGCATTCAAGGAAGAATTTATCTGACTGGTTATATTATAATTGCAAAACTAAATCTTTTGAAGGAAACAATAATTATTTGCAAAATAACGATCTTTTTTAATCTGTTAAATTTTTAACACATTTATTAAATATATAACAAATATAGAACAAATATATCTTTTTTTTAGCATTATGTGTTGTTTTAGATGTTACTTTAATACATTTATCCACATTTTGCATCTTTCATAATTTGAAAATTAAGATTGATCTCTAAAAAACACGATCTCATTGCGCATTTGGATTTTATATAATATTATATTATGTTAGTTAAGAATTAAAAAGAGAAGAAATTAAGATTAAGAATTTAACAGTACATCAGGGAAAGTCAATATTGTAATGTGCGAACGCCCAAACGGCGTAACGCTTGTTAGGAAAGGACCTCAAAGGTGCATTGCATTCGCGATGCAGATAAAGTGTGGCAGTGATGAGGGACGCACAGGGGATTGAGCTGACATTACGTTCGGCTTCATTGGATTCAGACAACAGCGTGCGCTCGACAGTCGATCTTTTGATCGATCGCCCATGGAAACGCGAGCGTTTAATCCGGCAGCAAGCAATTCCCGCTCAACATTCGTGCCGTCCGTTCTTTCGTTCGAGAAACGAATATCTCCGCCAGCTTTTGTACACCGTTGAAATACGCGCACGAAAAATGTTACCATGTTTCTATCTATAAAGAAGAGTAGGAAGGACAGAATGATTAGAGAGAATCGTAGAAAATTGTCTACAATAGAGTGCTAATTTCATTGAAGCTATTATAGTTCGTCAAATTTTGTACATTCAAACAGTAACAGACGAATAGATGTCCCGTTGTAAATTTAATTTCTTGATAGAAACTCTTAATTAATTTTAGCTTTGTTATTTCAATATCGTTCTAATTAATCGAACTGAATATTTTCAATACACTTTGCGCGCGGTGTCAATAATTGTTCGGATTGATGTCTTTCTTGTTTTTAATTTCTATATTAAGACGAGGAAAATATTATGGAATGACGATTAAAATGCAACGATTAAGAGTTGAAGATATGCCATTACTGGCAAAACTGCGAGAACTACTTCCAGTCGCGTCCAGAATACAAGCTCTCCTATTGAGCGAAGAGTTCTCGTGCATTGTTGTTAAGCGCGTATCCGCAATGCAAATCACTTCTCATTATTTTCTCGCTCAGAATTGTCACCGAAAAAATAATGAAACAAAAAATAATAATCGTGGAAAAAAAAGAAGATAACAGAGATAAAATTTTAATGATGCATACTGACAATAGCAACAACTGATTATTTTGACGTAATGCATTATTTAACAGTATTATATACTTGTATATATGTATATATATATATATATTTTTTTTTTACGTAAAAAAATATAATATTTTAACGGCGTTTGATTTTAACTATATGAGACAAGTATAAAAAGTTACAGTAACATATATATATAAACATTATTTTATAAAACAATTTTATATATATTAAAAATATATAATTTTCTCTTTTAAACTTTCTGATGTAATGTGTAATTTGCAATTATTGCAAGAATTGACGAACTAATCGAACACAATTGATCTAATCGCAACCTGCGCCGTATAGCGGTATCCGTATTGTTCACCAGACATTGGGATGTTACAGGGTTCGTATGTGAGATTGTATAAGCAGGCAATGGCAGCAATAAGCAATATGTCCACTACTGGGCCTAGTCCTGATTAGTCCTTTGTCACTTGAGACCAATATTGACAAAGCTCAGTCTCTCTCGCGCATCGGTAATACGAGTATCTAACGAATTGACTGGATATTTGCACTGCTATTTGCAACAAATTAAAAAATTCAGCATTTTTACATTAATAATCTGTTTAAGATTTGCATCATATGAGAAAAAAGAAATAATAATATAAATATAATTTATAAATATCTAGAGAGTTAAATATTATAGAGACATAAAAATAATTTTTAATATTTATTAAAAGTTTTGCATGCATATAAGAGATAATAAATATAATATAATAATAATCAATTATCACATCAATAAGCATGTAATATAATTTTATTATATTAATTTATAATCATATAAAACAGACACATTCACCAAGACGTACGCTATGCTCTAACATTAAACTCAATTTTAGTTTACTTAATTATAACTCAACTAAAATCAGCAAAACTTGAATGTTGTAATTATATCTCAAAATATATACTATATAAAGATTACGCTGGTGTGTTTCAGCACATCGTCGGGTTTCTGCCAACGCGTATATTTTACGCAAGCCTCAGCATTATGATCTTCACTTCCACCACACCTTCCAGTTGACTAAATTCCCTCACGGTATTTGCAAGCCCGGATGTATGTTCCGTGGTATGCAGCTTCTATTTATCCGGAAATTTCCCGTGGTAAAACCTTGTCTGACAAACTATGCGTACATCGTCTATGCGCCTCGATACATTGCACCCTCCGTTAACTGTATTACATTCGACGCACTTCCGTTATTTTAGGCGCACTTCGATGTACGCAAGCTATGAGATAAATTGCAATTGATATGTTAAATCGTGCGCGAAGATCTTGCGAATAGATTCAAATGATTTCCGATATCCGGATGATAAAACGATATCAAATTGAGAGAACAGCGAATATAGAAAAATTAAGACATTTTAAAGCGATGCACCGAAAGTGATGTTAACCGATAAAAATATCTTAGAGAAATATTAAAATTTTTATACAAATCTTTTTTTATTAATTTTTATAATTATTTTAACTGCATATTTTTATAATATTTAACAACTTCTCTATTTCGTCAATTCTATTGCATCATTTAACTTGCATTACTTTGTTATATGTATACAAAACGATCTTCAATGGAATAGAACGCATGAAATCGGAATGAGATGCAATCGTTATCATACGACTAGGATATGGAGAGGTCGGACGCTACTCGAAACGTAACTGTAACTATACGTGTGTGTATTTGCTGAACACGCATGCACACATACACGTGCCGGATTTCGACACGGTCACCGAGCCAAGTGTTTCCACCACTCGTTTTCCTGCGAGCATGGGGCAGAAAGCGAAGGAAGTGGAGAAGATGGAACGCTGGGTAACGCTTCGAAAATCGGTTCTCCATACATATCGGGTGCTCTAAATAAAATTTCGGCTATTCGACTTTTGTTCTGGTATAAATTTAGATCATTAGTAACGACTTGTTATTAATTGAATGGAAATGACATGTTTATTTTTATTTCAACTAAAATGACAGATTTTACTTTATTTTTTTCAGATTAAATGGAATTAGTTTAATTTTTAATTTATATACCTTTTGATAATTTATATTAAAATAATATGTTATATCAGTGTATTTTATTTATTATTTTGAGCTGACCAGATATAAAATAAGATTCTATACTTGATTCTCAATCAATATTTAAATGAGATTTTCTTTTATTTTACGACATATTCAGGTCACCCTATATATACGCACGGTTGTGATTTCCAAAAGAAGATACCGAGATTTAAGGGACAAGCGATTCCAGTTGACGGGTTCGCGTCGGTGGTTCACATTGGATTTAATAATTTTATTTCCGAAGAGATGCGCGCGCGTAAAAAGAGAAAAATATCTGAAAAAGATTATCATCCTCCGTTTTCCCCCAGGACACTCGGTAAATATATCGATGCAGCGTAATTCTTCGGCGTTGATATAAATAATCAAATATACGATTCTCACGAATGCATCGAATCTTTTTCTTTATATTTTGAAGAGTGTGGGAGAGAATTGAGAGCCGAACAAGGAATGGGGAGGGAGGGGTCGATCTCTATACTGTATCGCGAGTTGCAAGGTTGGAGTGCCAAACCTCGCCGATCTCGCCATTGCCCTTCTTTTATTTTATCCGCTCCTTTTGTTTTAGCTACCCCTTTTATTTCGCCGCCGTCCGGATATCCCAAGAAATAGGTTTTCCGAGAAACGGAAAGGGAGCCGGGTTTCCCCCCAGGAATGGCGAAGTATGAAATAGTAAGGAGATGCAGTCACCGTCGCAAAACGTCAGTCGGATATTGGGGTCGAGATTATTCAATGTATATACGCATACGTGCACATGCGTGTGTATTGCCGATATCATAGTTCCTGTATCTCGCGCGTTATCAGGATGTATTAGTGGATCTTTGAATATGAAAGTTTGATAGCCCGAATATTTTTGATGATTTTCTATTGCGCACGGCTTGGTGCCATCTTTGGCGATCGTCCAATCGAAGCTGGCTGGTTTTATTTGTTTCAATTGCGAGAATAAAAATTTCACAAAGTTGCTGTATCCACGAATTTTCGATACTTCACGACGGGTCGCGAAAATTTTCGAATGTCCACATTGTCAAATTGCTGAACAGCGAAATTTCTATATAGGAATTGTCATGCTGCCAAAATTATTTATAACGTTTAATATTACCAAACTTGGAATTTTAATATTTTAATCAAATTTCAAATCTTATTTGATTTTCTCAAATATCAAGATTTCCGAATTTTCACATTTCTGTAATGCTTCATTTAACTTTTCAATTTGCAGAATGTTTGAAATGTAAAATTTGCATTTTCAAATCGCATATATTTTAAAATTAATTATTCTAAAATTATGATTGTAAGATGGACAAACTGATAAATTTTCAAGAATATTATTTTCGGCAAAATTTGACAATCTGGTGATTTCAGCAAATAAAAAATATTAATTTGAGATCTTTAAACTTTAGAATATTAGAATTTGATAATAGAGATGAATATACGGGAACAAAAATTTTATAATTTGAAAATTATTTTTTAAAATCTTTTTTATTATTGCTGTTATATTGATATATACATATGTATAAAATGTCCAAATGTTATTATTATACAATACGATCAACTTAAGTAAAAGTGCAATATTGCTGCTTATATATCTGCTTCGTATAATTGTTTACTATCTTACTTTACGTAAAAATAAAGAATCAGACATTACATATTATGTAAAATTGTCACTGTAAAACTATGTCAATGGCTACATATTTGGTTCGATCAAATGACGCGAGACCTTGTTGAGGCCATGGCTCTAGACAGAAGTCTACGACCGATCGATGCCCTGTCGCCTCTGCGGCATTAAATATTACGAGACGATCGCGTTCGCGTATTTATTCTTCGGTCTTTTGCCTTTCGAAATATTCTCGATGACGTTTTATTTAACTGAGGTCACAACCGCGTTATCGATGTCCCGTACTATCGATGCGTATTTTTATCGTAATTAATACGATAGATTTACATATATTAGGATATCATTTTCACACGATCTAATATAAATAAATACATTATAGCATTAAGTTGAGTATTTTAGAAATATAAACGCGCGCGTAATATATTAATAAATCAAAATAAAAATATACGTGCACACACAATTGTTACTTTCAAACGATACACACATGATTTCCGTGTTGCATTAAAGTCTCTCCAAAATTCAATTTATAAGAAGCGTCAGTAAAGCCACTCGCGACGAGGTAATACGACTCAGATAGAATTTCTTGAGCAAACTTTAGATGAATACAAAACAGTGGTTTAACCCGGTCGAGAAGCTAGAATTTAAAGTACGGATGGATATGAAAATTCGGAAACCATGGATTATACAGACAAGTCATCCCATTCTCTATCAAACTTTACGCACTTCCGCTTTTGCAAACATCTGACTTGCCGATTTCTGAGAGAATATTATCTGTTGACTACGATTTTGCAACTGTTAAATTTAGGAAAAATGCTGTATCACATTGTTCAGATAATTATCATGTAGATTTTTCTCTCAATATAGTTTATATAAAACACTTTATAAAAAAAGATATATAAACAAAGAATTGATTGCATATTATTCGAACAAAATATAATATTTTGTTCGAAATACTATAAAATTTTTCCAGAAAGAAACAATTGCGTAAATACAACAGCAAAACAAAATAAATCAAAAATAAAATATATATACAATAAAAAGCTCAAAAGATAAAATTAATTAATAAAAAATAAAGGTCAATTGGACCCCAGACGCAGTAATTGTGGCGTAAATAAATGTATTATGTTGACACAAAAATTGTTACATTATATCAAACGTTTCGGCACATTTCGGGCCCTTTTCAATGATATCGAGATGAACTTATAAATAAATGGCATCTTAAATAAATAGCGCTACGTGAGGCTGACCAATAAACCAATTAAATTCGCGAACGCAAAAGTTGCGTAAAATTATGCAAAGCGAAAATTACGTAATATTAAAAATAAATCCGCGATTACTTAGCGCACTTTAAATAGATATACCATTATTTTCTTTTTTTTAGACTGTGTAGACGAAAACCGTGTTGTACCGAAAATAAAATTATCAAATCTGTGTAGCTTAAAATATTGCTATTTCCCATTGATACCTTACTAATTCTTAACTTTTGCTATGTCGATAACAGATCCATTAAAATTATTTTTTCCGTGTAAGTATTGCATTGATACAACATGTTTCGAATACTTTCTACAAAAGTACCTTATCAGGATGCACAGATTAAAAAGGAAATATGAAGAAAAATATTTAATATTTAGATTTACTATATGTTAGATTCACTACGCCTTTTATTACATTATGCATGCATTAGATATTTTGGTACAAATCTTTAAATTTATAATTTTGCATACTGCATATATGATACTGATTATTTTAGTTATTAATTTTAACTAATATTTTATTTATCTGATAAATCATATTACATGTCCATGTTAAGTTACACAGAAGACACTTATTTATAAATTTTTTTATACTTTTTGCATTTTTAACGACCCGTAAGGAAAGCATCAGTTTCTAAAAATGTCCCGATCAAGCTTGCGAGACATTTTAACTTGGCCAGATACGCATTTTCGTGTACACATAGTCGTGTAATTCGCTCATGAAAATTCTACTCTGGATGCGATCACGCGTTGGAATCCGCTACATGCGCGATACGATACGCCGCGGTTGCTCACGCGATGCACGCTGCTCTGCACGCATTCATACGCGATTACGCCGCAATCCCGGCTGCATCCGGACAAATTAGAACGCGCCGATACACGCGCGCGCGCCAGCGGCTCCCCGGATCGCGATTATGCCGCGCGTTCCGCGTGCGCGCCGGAATTGTCTACCGAATTAACCTCCTAAATGCACCGCGTGTACAACAGCACACGCACACGTCTGATTTCGTAAAATATTTTCCGCATCTCTTCTACGAATAATTGTGATATGTGCCTCTCGTTTTCAAAATATTTATTTTCACAAAAGAAAATCTATTGCGCCCGAGAATTGGGATATTTTGTAGAGAGAAGAGGTTTTTTGAAAGATTAAAATAATTATGCGGAGTATTTTAAGACACTAAAATAATTTTTGAACATTAGCATATCGAGAAAAACTCTTTCTCAGACAATTTAATCTGTCACGTACATATTTGCTAGAATTTCTATTAAATAATTGAGTAACGATATAATTCTTTTTTCTGTCTTTGGTATAATTTTTGATTCAGAATAATACGTTTCGCAGTTTTGAATAAAATCACGCGCGCCGATGTTCTCGAAATATTTGAAACATTTATTGAACAAAATTATAGTCGATTCACTGCAAATCTCATCGTAAATCAAAATTACTGTAAACAAGAATTGCGATTAAATGCGGATTTCAGCATACTTGTGCAATAGACAATAAACATTGAATTGTTGTTTCACGATTTGTTCGAATAGCGAATGAAAGCCTGGATATGATCGGGAAATAATGCTTTTATCAATATGCAAATAAGCAAAATTCTGCCTTTATTCACTAAAAAATATATATATAGATATAGATATAAAATATAGATACAAGCGCAAAAAACAAAAATATGTTATTGAAAAACTATCAATTCATATTTTTTTATATTGTTGAACGTTAGAAAATTTTTAAAAAAATCTATACGAATAAAATAATACTACATAGTATTTTCTTACATATTATATATATATATATATATATATATATATATATATATTTAAAGATAAAATATCTGTTGTTTAAGAGCTCTTTTGTTGAAATCATTATGCTACTTCATGCAAACCTTCTATTACGATAATTGCGAATAACGGCTATGAGTCTTTTTGTATAATAAAGCAAAGCTTTATTACTTTACTGAAGCATCGTCACTGGTTGTCCCGCGTGTACTATTGACTCAATAGACGTTTATATATACTTTTAATTCCTCTATCGATTTAATTTTCTGCTACGGCTGCGATATATTTAGCCAATTCTCGCATCTCTCATTTTAATACGTGTATTTGTGTCAGAAGATCTTAAAGTTAATTAAAAGCAAAAATGTAATGTGTGGGTAAAACGGAAGAACGCATTTTTTTAAAAATAATAAGAAATTTTCATAGAGAGAGAATCGTTGAACTTAATTATGCTGTAACGATGACAATGATAAAATGTTACACAAAGCCAATATAAATTGCTTATATTTAGCGTCGTATCAATGACCCAATTTTTACGTATCTATTTTAATAGTCATGAGTCTTTGGAGAAGCCTAGTGTATGTATAATATGAAAAGATTTGTTTGCTGAAGAAGAATAAAAAGATTCTCAAAGAGAATCGGCAAATTTATTCGTGCTTTAAGGACATACCCGTTTGAAACCTCGAAAAATTAGTACATTTTTTTAGATTTTTTTGCAGCGCAACAAATTGATAAAATTTTTTAATTTTTTTACAATATTAATACAATATTATTAACTACTTGAATAAAAATTTTCAGCTTAAAAAAAATTTTATTATATTAATTTTATTTGATGCAAACTTAATATCACTGCTTTTGAAGAACAAGGAAAATTGTAATATCGTGCCTGCGACGACTAGATCCGCTCATGGCGTGATGCTAATAATAATAAATAATAATTAAATAATAAAAAAATTTAAACTAACAATAAAAAAGTTTTTTAAAAATTACACTTTATCGAAAATTAAATTAATATAAAGTGTAAAAATCTATAATATCTATATTAAATATCGTCTATATAGCAATGTATATAAAATGAAAGATAAAATTAATGGGCCATACACATAAAATGCAAGAATAAATCATAATTCGATTCTAATCCAAACATAATAATGCATGCTGAAAATATTTCATAGACATTTAGAAAAATCTGGACACGCCAGCATGAAAATTGCTATCGATCACAACATCATCACTGAGATCGAATTTTTGTTCTGTCCGTCTCGATCGAGATCGAGGCGCCGCGAGCGATAATAAGTGTCCGGAATTGCGAGAAGGAAAAAAAATAGAAAAAAGAGCAAGAGAGAGAAAGAGGGAGGAAGTGGGAGCTTGATTAGGAGATCGCTCGGGGCAATCTCTGCCTCTCGGCCTTTTTTTACGTCGCGCAATTTTATTGTGTCTTAACGAGGTCGGGGACCTAACTCTCCCTCGCGATCCATCCCCGCCCTCGTCCGTCGTACATCGCAGGCAATTTTGTTCCATCGGTTCTTCGTTCCTTCAATTCCGCCTCGAAGACCTCATCCTTGTTGCGGCGCTGCACTCTGTACAGATTGTCAGTTCGTTTTTGCCTGCTCTAGATCAAGATTCCACAGGACTTACGTGATTAATTTTTTGGAATAACACATTATCGTTGCTCATAGCTCCTTCGTTCGGCAATGAATAAATAATGTTAAAGTATCGTAGTAAACAGTGGCTCTCTCTTTATGATTTGCAGATAATAGAATTTTTGAAGTTTCTTGAATTTTTGATACGAATCTTATATCGTAATGGATTATTATACCGCATAGCGTTCAGCATATATTAAATATCTATTTAATATCCTGATTCTTTTCTGGCATCGAATAATTAAAATCAATTAGATTAATACCTCAATTTGATTAAAAGAAAAATATACAATTCCAATATAGAGCTAGCAAGCGGATTTAATTATATCATTAGGTGTAATATAAAAAGTTTCATAAGTGATAAATCAAAATGCAGTATCTCACAAATTAAAAATTATATCTAATAAACTCATAATTAAAGTACCAAACTAACTACGACCGCAAAAATAAATTCTTCTTAGTGTTGATTAATAATGTGAATTATCATCAAAATTAGAAATACCCAGCACAAAGACTGATTTCATCGAAAATACCGCAATAAATAAATTGACAAATAAAGAGATAGAGATAAGAGATGATATAGTAATTATTTCTTTAAATTAAAAAAATATTATAATTGTTGAGATCTGTAAAATCATGTCAATATATATAAAATTGATTTTGTAAAGAAGAGTTTTATAGGCAATTTTTCCGAACAATTTATTAATACATATATATTACTTGAGAACTATGTTCTAGAAAATTATCGAATAAAACACATACAGCACTTCTTAAACATTTTTAAACACGGCACAGTCTGGGTGCACCTCGTTATATACTCAATTTTACTCTGGCTACGAAAATAAATCTTGCGTAACACACCCAAGTAATCCTCGCAAAAATCTCGATATCGCGCAAACCCGCGCAATTCGCGCTGAATTGTGCGATGTGCATCAGCGCGTAAGGAAATCGCTAATCCAGTCTAGTCGGAAGGAAAAAAAATTGCCGGGTAAGATACGAGGAAAGCGATGTGGCTCGTACGTTTTCTTAATTACGCGGCGGGCACGCGGCTGCATTAATTACTCGGCAAACGTTCATTACACGGCCGATTGCGGCGAATGCCGATTCGCGCTACGAGTGCGCCCTGCTTTCGGCGCACCGTAGAAATCCCGTCGAGGCGACCATTCGGAAGTGACGACAGCAGACGGTCAACCGAATCCATTGCACGCAGAATAATCCATATGGGATTTCCGCGCCCAACGTTACATCATCTGGCCTGGTCTGCATAATCGCACGTATGCGACCTACCGTCACAATTCCCAAGAAATTCCGCACACTGATTAAATACATGACCACGAAATCGAGTCTAATCGACGCAATGTATAAAATAATCGGAAATTTACAATTTTTATGAAATTTTTATGAACACGCTCGTTGTATTATAGATAATTTAATTGATTGATCATTTGGTCTTTCTTATATCAGTTAAAGCAAAATTTAAGAACAGTGTTTATAAACAAATTCTACGATATGGATGAGCTGTAAGAAATTAGGATAAGATCAGCGCGCGTTATAAGAATGAGTTACCATCACACGTATTAATTGATAAAATTACTAGCGTTCTTTATTCAATAAATCAGATAAAATCAGAAAAAAAATGTTTTCTATAATCTTCTTTCTTTAATTGAGACCAATTTATTTTTGCAATTGATGCAATCCATCAAAAGAAATTATTAAAAGTTATTCAATTTAATCTGTTATAGCTCATCCATTTAAGGGTAACGGATTTATTATAATCTACAATCTACAATCTATATCTACAATCTCTACAAATCAGTTACTTTAAAATTAAATAAAAGTGTGTCACCGGCACTGATGCGCAACGGCGGAGTTGTCTTGAGGATACATTGTCTATAACATACAAATATAAAATTCAAATTATAGCAGCGCCCAAAATATAATTAATATTTTAAAAAATTATTATTTTACGTGCAGAATTTTATATCCGATGCATACGATAATAAGCAGATATATAAATACAAAACAATTTTGTAAATTTTAAAAAGATTATTTTTTTTAATAATAGAAACATTTATCGGACTTATGTAAAAGTCTTTCTTCTAATTTTCTCTTGTTTAATTCATTCAAATAATGAGACTGAATTAATGCGCGTACGCGATTTTTAACAACCGATATACAAATAATAAATACTCACCCTTGGGTTGCTCCGCCGGTGCAGGATGCCTCTTCTAGGCCTCCTCTTCCTCTGAGGATACTGAGGCATTTTAACGTTGCCCCTACATTAATATATTAAATTTTTTAATACATAAATATTTATATAATATATAATATTAATATAGTATTAATATTAATTGATATTAATATAAAATTAATTATATTAATAGGTATTAATATATTAAAGATTGCAACGCTGAG
>NW_021853600.1:792775-794616 GCF_003651465.1 Formica exsecta | reverse complement strand
GGCGTTTTAACGTTGCGCCTACATTAATATATTAAATTTATTAATACATAAATATTTATATAATATATAATATTAATATAGTATTAATATTAATTAATATTAATATAAAATTATATTAATAAGTATTAATATATTAAAGATTGCAACGTTGAGAGACATCCCATTTAGTCGGCAACGAAGTATGATCCTTGTGACAATCGTGAAAACGGGATAGAAGTCCAACGCGAAGACGCGACGACGCGACGCATTGTTGCTCGTACGGCACGATGAGGGCAACGACGACGCACTAATGTGCGTTTGACGCATTAAATGCGCGTGCCACATATTAGTTATTGTGCGACCCGTGGCAATGCTGTGCTGACACCGGTGACGCGAAAGCCGTCTGCGGCACGATGACGGCACCGACGACCGACGACGCGACAAGCCGTCCGCGGCACAATGACAGCATCAACAATGCGACGAGCCGTCCACACGGCACGATGACAGCAACGACGCTGGGTACTTGGATTTCCTCTCTCTCTCTTCACAGTAAATCTTTAGAACGCTTAGGACCTTAAGGCACCATCCAGGTACTTAAGCCACTCCACCTCGTCAAGATGTACCCATGGGAGGGTTATATTATATATAATTTTGTAATATATAACTTAAAAGGGAGGGAAAATGTACTTTATAATTGAGAGATTATCGCATCCTTCTTTTTTCTCGATTAAATAAAATGCGATATAGATATACTTTTAAAAAACAAGCATCAAGTACTAAATTTGCTTTGTTAATTAAAAAATAAATTATAAGAGATATATATTGTAAAATTATATAGTGTCAAAGACAATAGATCAATGCATCAGAAATTAATTATTATTTATTTGATCAATTATTCGCGTTGCGAGATTATATCTAAATGTAGGAAATGTACATAAAAATCATTAACATAATAACTATTGCTGGTAAATATATCGAAACGGAGCATTAATTAATAATTGTCAACTCTTATCGCTTCGATTTCTACTTGAAATAAATAAACTGCACAAAATATTTAGTTCGGTAAATAGCTACCACCTTGATACGTTAAAAAATTAATACGTTTTAGGATAAATCATTAACAGCGCAAATCATTAATTAATTCTTTCAAGTTTATATCATCGCACGGTGATAGATATATTATCGGGTTTTCGCAAAATGTCATACAAAAAGTCGCGATATTTTTTGCAATATTGATTTTAATAAATAATTAATGTTAAGAGTATCTTTTATATCGCGTTGAATTCAATTCAGAATTTTAATTATAAAGCCGAAAATGTGAGAAGGTCTACTTTTCTCAAAAAACAGATATGTATTTATGCGACATAGGTGAAATTGTGATTTCCGAAACGCGGAGGTCTATTTTATTATATTTTCCTATAGTTTTAACCGTATTATTTCGATTTAGAAGGATCGAGGAACTATCGAGAAAATGAGAAAGGAACAATATGTCTATCTTGAAAATAATATAAATGTTAAATAATTTATTAATTACTTACTGCATATTGTTGATGCATCCGTTGCCCAAACTTCCTTTTCCTCTCTTGCTCTCATCTACTGTTTTCTTATAGCACTCACATTCATTCGCGAAAATACGATTAATTATTATTAGCCGTATACATAACGATCGCAAGACTTTGCCCCGCACTTCCGATCGTGAAACAATCACACGAGATACGCACTTTATTATTGTCGCGATACAGTTTTGTCATTTATCAAAAACTAATTAATTGTTAATTGTAATAATTAAAATAATAGCAATTATGTGTCGATAATAGTCGCGATCGTTTAGAAAAAGAATTTGACAAGATATGAAGCGTTTC
>NW_021853600.1:757368-774721 GCF_003651465.1 Formica exsecta | reverse complement strand
TAAAATTATATTAATAAGTATTAATATATTAAAGATTGCAACGTTGAGAGACATCCCATTTAGTCGGCAACGAAGTATGATCCTTGTGACAATCGTGAAAACGGGATAGAAGTCCAACGCGAAGACGCGACGACGCGACGCATTGTTGCTCGTACGGCACGATGAGGGCAACGACGACGCACTAATGTGCGTTTGACGCATTAAATGCGCGTGCCACATATTAGTTATTGTGCGACCCGTGGCAATGCTGTGCTGACACCGGTGACGCGAAAGCCGTCTGCGGCACGATGACGGCACCGACGACCGACGACGCGACAAGCCGTCCGCGGCACAATGACAGCATCAACAATGCGACGAGCCGTCCACACGGCACGATGACAGCAACGACGCTGGGTACTTGGATTTCCTCTCTCTCTCTTCACAGTAAATCTTTAGAACGCTTAGGACCTTAAGGCACCATCCAGGTACTTAAGCCACTCCACCTCGTCAAGATGTACCCATGGGAGGGTTATATTATATATAATTTTGTAATATATAACTTAAAAGGGAGGGAAAATGTACTTTATAATTGAGAGATTATCGCATCCTTCTTTTTTCTCGATTAAATAAAATGCGATATAGATATACTTTTAAAAAACAAGCATCAAGTACTAAATTTGCTTTGTTAATTAAAAAATAAATTATAAGAGATATACATTGTAAAATTATATAGTGTCAAAGACAATAGATCAATGCATCAGAAATTAATTATTATTTATTTGATCAATTATTCGCGTTGCGAGATTATATCTAAATGTAGGAAATGTACATAAAAATCATTAACATAATAACTATTGCTGGTAAATATATCGAAACGGAGCATTAATTAATAATTGTCAACTCTTATCGCTTCGATTTCTACTTGAAATAAATAAACTGCACAAAATATTTAGTTCGGTAAATAGCTACCACCTTGATACGTTAAAAAATTAATACGTTTTAGGATAAATCATTAACAGCGCAAATCATTAATTAATTCTTTCAAGTTTATATCATCGCACGGTGATAGATATATTATCGGGTTTTCGCAAAATGTCATACAAAAAGTCGCGATATTTTTTGCAATATTGATTTTAATAAATAATTAATGTTAAGAGTATCTTTTATATCGCGTTGAATTCAATTCAGAATTTTAATTATAAAGCCGAAAATGTGAGAAGGTCTACTTTTCTCAAAAAACAGATATGTATTTATGCGACATAGGTGAAATTGTGATTTCCGAAACGCGGAGGTCTATTTTATTATATTTTCCTATAGTTTTAACCGTATTATTTCGATTTAGAAGGATCGAGGAACTATCGAGAAAATGAGAAAGGAACAATATGTCTATCTTGAAAATAATATAAATGTTAAATAATTTATTAATTACTTACTGCATATTGTTGATGCATCCGTTGCCCAAACTTCCTTTTCCTCTCTTGCTCTCATCTACTGTTTTCTTATAGCACTCACATTCATTCGCGAAAATACGATTAATTATTATTAGCCGTATACATAACGATCGCAAGACTTTGCCCCGCACTTCCGATCGTGAAACAATCACACGAGATACGCACTTTATTATTGTCGCGATACAGTTTTGTCATTTATCAAAAACTAATTAATTGTTAATTGTAATAATTAAAATAATAGCAATTATGTGTCGATAATAGTCGCGATCGTTTAGAAAAAGAATTTGACAAGATATGAAGCGTTTCGCACTACTACTTTACTGCTCGAGCGTCGTCGTGCGAATGATAAGACTAAAGCACGTAAACATTAACGCGCTATTGTTTACGCCGTTGAGATCGAATACCATGTTATTGATAATTCGGTGCCAAAATATTTTACGTACTATGACAAATATACAAGCAGAATATTATATTATACAAGTATTTTAAATTATAGATTATTTATTTAATAAACGATGAATATATCAGGAGCTTATCGTAATGTTATTACTCGGGCCTGCGATTTGACTATTTTATTGCGCGTTCTCAATCCGAATCATATAAATCGTCAAAAAGTTGAACGATAAAGCATAGGACAAAATACATTTAACTTTAAGCATTTTTAAAGAAATAATTATTGCTTATAAAGAGAGAAAGAGAGAGAGAGGGAGACAAAAAAACAACAAGAGTCGAGGTACGTAAATGATAGCGCGCCAATGTTTACGCCGCGTCGCCAAGGCCGAATACCATGTTATTGATAATTTGCTGCCAAAATATTTTACGTACTATGACATACCTATATATATACACAAAATATTAAAAAGATATAAAAGTAAGGCTCTTACACGATTAAAATCAAGTAAAATCCGAGTAAAAAGGCAAAAGAGCCACGCGCAGTTTTTAGGGCGCAAAGGTATGATATATAATTCCTTTTATTTAGAGTTCTGGGTAGCATTCTACGAGATATAAAAGAAACTCTTAACATTCTTACGCTCCAACCAATGTTGCAAGAAAAATCGCGATTTTTTAATCATTTTTATCTATTATCATTTATAAAAACTAATTGGCGCATTTTATAATATTTTATATAACACACACACACTTTGTAATATTCTAATAATATGCCATGAGCAGCTCTCATCGAGATATTCACTCTTAAAAAGGCAGGTTAAATCGATATTTAAGTATTGTTACTTCTTTTCCATGATGTTGATTGGTTATCTCGACGCTGCGCATTACTTTATATCAATAAAAGCCTGTCATGGCTGAGCGACGCATTTGAGAATTCAAATATTAAATGTGTATGTAATTTTATTTAATTGATTTTGAAAAAAACGGAGAACTAGAGTTAATATGTAAGTAATTATACACACACACACACATACAATAAATGGCGCGCACGTAGCGCGCGCTTATATTGTTCTAGTACTATTAAAAATTGTATGTGTATCTATGATTCTGACTAGTGTTTTATAAGAGAAATATCTTACAAGAAAAGTATCTTAATTATTTTGCAACTGAGATTCATAATTGTGACTTCTACTTTTTTCGCCATTGTGAATTTATCTCACTAATTTTCCGCGCACGTATGGAGACTTAATGGATTCCGCCGAGACACAGCGCGGCGCGTTCGAGCTTGCATTTCGGCCGGCTGATTATCTTCCGAATTAACGAGTTTTTCGAAGTCAGCGTAATTGCGACGGATGATGCGACTCACGTATGAGCACGCCGAAATGAACAAAGATGACGATGAGGCGGTTTCTTAACGAAGGACGGGCTTTTTGCGAACAATCAATGCCGCCATTTCCTCTTGTTTTGGCGCTCTCTCCTCTCTTTCTTTTCATCATCCCTCTCGTCTAATTCTCATATAAAGTTGTTTTCAAAATAACGAATAGTACGAAAGCGACGCGATAGCGCATAAATGTAGAAGGAAAAAAAGTTTACATCTTAATATGTTTAATCTTATTTTTAAATTGAATCCTTCAGCTATTTCTTGTATTCACTTGAAAATGATATGAAAAATTAAATGATAAGATAAATCTTTAACATAAATTTAAAAAAAAAATTAAGATCTATAATTTTTTGAATACAAGTTACATATAGGAAGTACAATGAGAACAATATAAATAAACAGTATACTTTGATGCTATTAATATGTCGCAAGCAATTTTGATTAAGTTTCAAGTCGGGATGTTCGGCAGGAACACATCGATCGCACGCGATCGAATGCGGCGTACGGTATAGAATGAAAAGTTGTCGGTGGCCATAAAAAAAAAACGATTGCATCTTTATGCACAGCCGAGCCGCGGAAGCCATCCGTTAATGTCCGATCGTAACAATAGCGCCGCCGCTCTCACATGACCGAACGATCGCCCGTGTTGCTCGATAAATATTTACCCGATTTCGGGCACCAGTTTTTATAATCGCGTCTCATTCGTCTTCTGTCTATTCGGAAAATTGTGCAAAGAAAGGAAACTAGTCATTCCGTCATCTTGTGATCGATAATCTGATTTATACATTCATTCAGCGTTCAAAAATACAAAAAATAGTGTAGTTTCAAAAAAATCGGAGGGTTCACCTATTCGGAACTCCACCCGCCAATTTTGCTACTTATCTAGCAGTTGCAGCTTGTAGAGATACAAAAATATAGAAATGTTAACGGTTTGCAAATTTTAGTACAATAAATAGATACAAATTTATTCTTTACTTAATTTCAAATGATGTTTATTTTAACATTTTTAATTTTATAATTGATTATATCGAGAAACTTAATACATATTGATTTTAGCGTAAATTCTCTTTGCATGATTTCGGCGGAGTATTTACAAGGATATGAGAGAGTAAAGCGGGGTGGACGAATGGTCTCGAATTAGTACGATCATTCCTGATTTCTGTGGACGCTGTTAAATTCTCCTTCTGCGCGTCGCCACCACTCGAAAATTAATTTTCACCGTGACCGGATTCACGAATCCCCGGAGTCCATCCTTGGATCCCTCCTTCGTTCAGCTTCCTCAAACTTCCCCGTGTATTCTCCACGGAATTACATAACTAATTACGCAACTAATCGAAGGGGCTCAATTTTCGATCAGGCCGATCAGCAAATTTTACGATCATTCTCAAAAAGGATTATCGTAATTGTTAAATTCATGTTAATCGAAGACCAACATTGAAATCTATTATTTATTGTCGAGATCAATATCATTTTCTCTTTTTCTTAAAAACATATATACAGATTAATACAACGTGATATACGTATACATTATATGTATATAATATAAATTGCTAAATATAAATCAAGTATACACAAGTGTACATTTCTTCAAATAAATTAATTGAATAAAATTCTTTGACATTGCGTCGTATCGTGACGTCATGTTATCTTCTCAATATGTAACAATTTTCGCACTAGCGCAATCGGGAAAGAGAAGCGATGCATCTGCTCCTGCGATAAAATTTGTGCATCAAATCACGCGAATAACTGCGCCGAACAAACGCACGATTGCCTTGATCGATGATAGAGCCTTTGTGGCCAATTCCGCTAAAAACTTGGCAATCTGACTGCATGTCAAATGCATTTACGATTTGATTTATTCACTGTCTTTTCCGACACGCAAATCTTAGATCGCAAAACGGATTCATCTTTCTTTGATGGATCAGACTGATCCATGGACAGTTAGAGATAAATGCCGAGATATATGCGAATGGTCGATCGAGAGAGTATCGTCATACATTATATCTCGACATTGTATTTTAGGAACAAATAAAGTTCTCCATTCTATATTTTCGCGTAATCTTTAATAAAATTATAGCTTTGATATTGATGAGATGACGAAATACATATAGCTTTATAAGTATTAACTATGTTGCAATTGTGTAAAACACGTATACTGTCGTGTTATGATATTATAATAGTGACATGCACACGTAATAATTGGGCGAACGCATAATCGATGGTATGACTGATCGTGTCCGACAACAATATTATCGTTCGTAATTTCGACAGAAACTGTTTGCGCAATATCGTCATTAATTAATATGGTCTTTCATGATAATAGTAATTAATTAATCAATTTTCTCTATACTCTTTAGTATGCGTATCATAATCTAGTTGAACACGAGAATTTTTGTACCAATAATGGTCACAACATATCGATTTAATACACGATATCCGCATATTAGAATATTTCAAATGTGTGAATTCTGAGATCTGAGAATGAAGAAAAGCAAAAAGTCGAGTATCTGTGATTGAGCCAGACAGTGTAAGAATTGGATTTATCATTTAAATACTTAAAATATGAAAGACAAATTTTCTCACAAGTTTTCACACGAGTTGCATTCTTGACGTTACACCGGACTCCTCAATCCAAGACGTTGCGTCCATCGAGATACTTTCGAGGAGAAACGACGGAGCGGTGAACGTATATCTCCCTCGGGTCGGTTTGCGCAGTCACGATCTCCGGAGTTACATCTCGTGAAACTGGCACGGACGTGGACGCGATTCCTGGCGCGGAGAAGTAACGCTTACAACGGGAATTGCACGCGAAATAAGGAGAGAAGATTGGAAGACAAGACCAGCTACGTAGACGCCTATAACAGACCATCAAACCCAGAAGAGCGACCCCAATTATTCGGTATAAAGAGCAAACTTGCTTCTCTTCGAGGACGAGCCCTGACGAAGCTATTTACTTCGACATGATCCTCGTAATTGACTACTTAAAGATACGACCAATGTCTGACTGATCCGATATTCAATGTTCATTATTAAATATTGTTATAACAATTACAATTAAAGATTTGATAGAAAAAAAAAATGTAAATGCCGAAATAAAAATTACAAAACTGGACATTTAAAAAAAGAAATAAGCATAGAGATAAATTTTTAATAATTTTTATCAAATTTAGAGGAAAACGTATATATTTTTTACTTCTGTTTCATAGAGGATAGATTTTTAATATAAATATATATATATATATATATATATATACATTTTACTAATATAATTTATAATATAAACACACCGCAATAAACTGAATTTAAAGAATTAAGGATTTGAAAAAATGGTATTTATGCACATAAGGAGATATATAAAAGATTAACGCTGTCTTATATATCCTATCGTTATGATTCACGATCGCCACGTAGAGTTTCGATAAAATCGAGCAGCCCGGTCGGAGTTTAGATAGGAGCCGACTTCCGACGCGCTTCTATTTCGGCATATAAGCGCGTCATAAATTTGGCGTCGGCCAGCAGCCGCTGGCGGTTGTTTTATGCTCCCCGAACAGGAACTTGGCCGGGTAATTCTGCAATGCGGTTGAAAGCGCCATCCCGCCGCTTGCCCGCCTGCGTCCTTTCCGGTCCAGTTCCTTCTCCACTGCTCTTTTTACGCACGTCCTGACGCCGAGAGCAACCGGGAATTACGGCGCCCGCGCGTCAGGACGCATCATTGCATTCTGACATAATAAAAGCTGAAGGCAGAAATAGCTGACGCAAACACACTGCGCGATATTTATTTTTAGGTGTAGCAAGTCGAAAAATCTGTAAGAGATTTATGTCTATATTTCTTTCATATTTCGCGAAGATGCGTATACATATATTTTTCATTTCTGAACTATTATATTTTTATTATTACGTGTATAGAAGAAAGTTGATGTAGAAACATTCATAAAGTAAAACTGATTATTTAATAAAACTCAAATTAGTATTAAATATTAAAAAATTAATTTAAAATACATTTTTATTATACGCGACTTTACAATACACACATACGAACTGCATCGAGAATGAAAGGTATTATATTCACAGCCAAAGAGAATCTAATTATGTCAAGAACTAAATTTGCACAACTATATCTCCTCGACATTACTTATTTTTAACACGTAATCACGCGGGAACGAGCGGAATTAAGTCTGGTATCATCCATCACGACGATTCTCCGAGCGAAATCCCGTGGCGATTCTCGCGATCGAGGCCGATATCCCATCCCGTCCGCGCGGGTCCGGGGATTGCCCTAATTCGCGAGATTCCGGTAACAATGATAATCGCGACGCGCGGAGTTAACTTGAAGGTTAATTACACCGGGATTCTCGAGTGCGGTTCGCGTTCCGAAGAATTTCCGGGTCCGCCGGAACGAAGAGAGAGCAAAGTGTTAATTTATGCGTTAGTCTCGTGCCTGGCGTACTACACAACCACGCGAGCGAGTCAGCGATGGGGGGGGAGGGGTGAGGATCGACGGAGGGGATGTAGAGGACGTGCCGTGAAGGCAACCGCCGGGGGAGCGGCGGTGGATAATTCAGTGCGGTAAACTCGCAGCATACGGCATACAATATGCAGGTGAGAACGGGTCTCCTCCATCTGCCATCCTCGCTTTTCCATATATTTCAAGCAACCTTCTTCAGCATCTCTCTTTCTCTCTCCCTCTCTCTTTCTCCCTCTCTCTGTCTTTCTCTTGCCATCAACGTCGTCCATTCCACTGCCCTTTAATCATCGTGATCGCATTACTACGCTAACGAATCCTGAATATCTCATCGTTTGTTGGTGTGTAAATGCAGTCCCGTAAATTGCATTCCCTGAAAACGTCGCGATGACAATTCTAAGAGAAACAAGAAGTCCCGTCTTTTACAACATTTTATATACTAGTTCTGTAAAAAACCTTAAATATTTAGCACACCTACTTGATATTTTTTTTCAAAAATTGATCGTAATTTCTTAAAAGTTTTTACATATATAAACTACATAAACTACAAATTTCTGATCATGTTTTGAGCCATAACAAGTATACATGTGTGTACACGTGCATTAAAGTGTACTTTTCAGAGATTTTTAAAAATAGATCTCACGATTCGAATAAATGATGTATTAAAAATCTGTAATGGTTCGAAATTCGGATACACATTTATTCGAAAGAAAAAAAATTCTTGTTTTTTTTTTAGCGGAGTGGTATATGGGAAGACCGTACGTTTATAATTTTCTCTTGTTTAATTCATTCAAATAATGAGACTGAATTAATGCGCGTACGCGATTTTTAACAACCGATATACAAATAATAAATACTCACCCTTGGGTTGCTCCGCCGGTGCAGGATGCCTCTTCTAGGCCTCCTCTTCCTCTGAGGATACTGAGGCATTTTAACGTTGCCCCTACATTAATATATTAAATTTTTGCATTAAAGTGTACTTTTCAGAGATTTTTAAAAATAGATCTCACGATTCGAATAAATGATGTATTAAAAATCTGTAATGGTTCGAAATTCGGATACACATTTATTCGAAAGAAAAAGAATTCTTGTTTATTTTTTTTAGCAGAGTGGTATATGGGAAGACCGTACGTTTAAAACCTGCACTTTGCGATTATCTTCCCAAGAATCGATCATAATTTCGCAAACGCTCTTTCGGTGGCAACGACCTTATCGTAACATTATATTTCTCATTGCGAGCACATGATGAATTCTCATGTACGTGTGCATGTGCACGTGAATGTGCGAACACGGCAGGATGCAACGTACGTACGGCACGTATGTAACCAGCCACGCCATAATTACGACGGCGTAGTTCCGTAATGGGATTTTCGATGGTTTCAGCGTGAATTCCGGCACGTTGCGACTAAGGAGAGCGATGGCAATGATATGATTCTTGCTATTGGTCATAGAAGCGATTGCAAATACGCGATTAGTCAATTAACGCAGTGTATTACGCGGTTAATAATCGTCTCTGCGTTCTTGAGTTGTTATCTTAGGTAAATTGAAGCACGCAAATAAGATAAAGGTAAATCGAAATCGCGCATTGTACGCGTCGTTTTATAGTCATTCGATTATAGAATATTTTAATCAATTAAAAGTTGATATTTTTTTAACAATGAACAGACAAATTTTTTGATAATGTTATCATTCTCAATAATGTTCAATATTTTTATTTCTTGGAAGCATTTTTTTTTTCGGTACTACTATCTTTGCAATTAAATTTGTTTGACTAAGTCATATTCTTCTTTTTGCGGGTTATCAACTGGATGGCGGTTCTTGTACCGAAATTAATCTCGTCCTTAATTAGCGTTAATATCGAAGTTTGGGGCGCGAGGAACGCGTGCAATCCGCGCGAGTGCTGAGCGCGAACTTCGATAAAACTTTTCATTTATCGCACAGTGCTGAAGTTATTGCAACTTTCTCAGGATATGAATAAAGAGTAATGTAGCGTTGCCTTCATCGCAAATACCATTACCTTCGTATGTTCGCTCGGCGTGAAATACGATTTCATATTCGTAAAATGTAATTCCAAAACGCTTTAGAATGCAAAACCTATGTATTCACTGATTGAGAAGAACATTGAGCGAAGAATATTAAGTTTGTTGTATTACTGAAACGTATAAATACAAATATTTGCAAGTAAATAGTACATAATGATCGTACATTTGTAGAAAAATAATTTAATTAGAACTAAATAAAGAAGAATATATATATATTATATAATAGATAAATGGCGCATAATAATGGATACGTTGCTATACACACATTAAATATAATATTGTAATATGTATTTATCGATTATTTAATATTTATGATGTTTTTTTATATTCAAAAATAAAAGAGAAAAGATATATTATGTAACAATATTGAGAAACAATTATTTAAGTTTTTATTATTTACAACAAAATATTTAATAGGTATAAAATTGTGGCAAGAGAGAAAAGAAGGAGGAGAGTTAATATACGAATGTTCACATTTTAGAGAGCATCGATAACAAACTACGTAATTTTGGATAATGAATGATTCAAAAGACGGTAAATTATTTCTGGCTTTTTAGTCCAACGTCATCAGTCAAATGAAATGCAACTGCGTCGGTGCGCTATTTCGCAAAACCCGGTAACCGTGACCGAGACTGAGAGGCAGATTGCACGAATTAATTGTCGACCATTCGAGCGTAATTAGTGCTAATTGCGAACTTTTCCCGTATGTGCGCGCACGCCCAACGCTCACAATCGGAGAATGCAGTTGCAAGTGCGAGTTTCCGGCGGAACTTCGAGCTTACCGACTTTGCCTGATGTAACTTTCCGAGAAAAGCGAACAAAAAGAAAGTAAGGGAGAACGAGTAAAAGTTGTTCGGTAGGAATAGTGGAGGAGAGAAGAACAATCTTTGGTTGTGATGAGAGAAATGGAAAGCGCGTATAGATACATATAAATACATTTTAGTTTTTGTAAGCTTCTTCTTGTTTGGCGTGATTTTTTAACGTGACGTAATTATATACTGTGTGTCGATACTCTTACAGTAATTACATACTACAAGCGAACATTTTTTATTATAAGAGTCTTTTTAAAGAAGTAACGGTAAGTAGAAAAAGATTTAATAAATATATTTTTTGATAACTTTTTCTATCTGTATATTTATGTATGATTTTTATAAGGTTCTTAAAAGTTTATTTTTTTTAACAATCTAATTATTCGAATAAGTATTTTTATCACATTGAGGTTTAATTTCCACTCTAAAAATTATAAATAAAAGAATAAAGCAAAATCAATGATATATATATATATATATATATTCAGATGGTAGAAAAAAATGGTATATAATTATATTTATTACTTTTATATATTACTTTTTATATTATTATTTTGTTGTAACAACATATATATCCTGGCTCTCTATTATGGATTAAAATAAAATAAAATTTTAATTTATATCATGAATCGTTATCATAATAAATCTGTCGTAAACAAATGTTAATATTATATTTACTGCCATTTCAATTAGCTTTTGCGTTGTTAAAAACTAGTAAATCCCTCGTAAAATGTTCGCGCCTCTATCCTCTCGTTATTAAAATGCACGTCGCACGTTATGTTCGTCACAGACGAGAATTTCGTAATAATCAATCTCAATGAATACAATCTGCAATTCTAAGATGCAATTAGCAGACTCTTCAGAAATTTACCAAAAACTTGTCAATCGAAAATAAAGCAAAATAAAAGATATATATATATATATATATATATATATATATACAAAATGAGATACGTGCGTGTATTTTGAATCGCGCAAGTAGATACATGTAAAACCGAGATAACTTATATATACATATATGCATCTCGTATATACAAGGACATCTATAAATATATAATGCGCGCTTGATACGACGCGGAGTGCTAAAACGAGAACCAGCGAATCGCTTTATGAATTTTAATGAGACCGTATCGTCACGTGATACGTGTAAGGGTTGTTCCGTGTCGGGCTTCGTACTCGCGCTGTCGAACAACCCTTAACCAAGCTGCTGGCCGCAAGTTCCTATCGTCACTACGATCTTACAGGTCGGAAGATGGTCCATGAGAGACGCGGATTGTACGCTCAGACGCGAACGGTGACACTTTAGTGAGCAGTAAAAGTCAAAGTATTATATGCAAGGAATTTGCAACTTTGCATCGCAAAATGAGACTAAAAAAACAAGTTATTAAAAGTAAATATAAATATAAATAATAGAAATTAAAGTCAATATAATAAATTTGCTATATAATTTTTTTTTTATGCAGGAAAAAATTATTCTATTTTCTAATTTTAAAGAGCGAGCACTATCTTTAAATGTGTTAGTACTGTACGTATATATTGTTGCGCTTTATAATTTTGTGTTTGAAAAGAACATTTGAGGACGTTTGAAAAATCTGGAGAAAGCAAAAAGATGAGAGAAAGGGTGAGTAGAATCGAGTAGCTGGCCGCAAGTTCCTATCGTCACTACGATCTTACAGGTCGGAAGATGGTCCATGAGAGACGCGGATTGTACGCTCAGACGCGAACGGTGACACTTTAGTGAGCAGTAAAAGTCAAAGTATTATATGCAAGGAATTTGCAACTTTGCATCACAAAATGAGACTAAAAAAACAAGTTATTAAAAGTAAATATAAATATAAATAATATAAATTAAAGTCAATATAATAAATTCGCTATATAATTCTTTTTTATGCAGGAAAAAATTATTCTATTTTCTAATTTTAAAGAGCGAGCACTATCTTTAAATGTGTTAGTACTGTACGTATATATTGTTGCGCTTTATAATTTTGTGTTTGAAAAGAACATTTGAGGACGTTTGAAAAATCTGGAGAAAGCAAAAAGATGAGAGAAAGGGTGAGTAGAATCGAGTAAAAAAAAAAATGGTTCGATTTTTCGGACCTCTCGCGTCGTTAATCATTTGAACGCGGGCATCGATAGGCACATGTATTATTCAGTAGCTTTTCGATGCCGGTTATGCATAGCTTTTGTCGATGTTCAAGCGGCCGCATTCGTCGAAAAACCTATCAGGCTCGTGTGGAAAGATGGCCTGAGCTCGCTTGGGTTAAGGCCGTCGCAGAGTGGGTCTCTATCGCGGGACAGTATCGGCCGCATATGGGACCCTCAATGTAATTCATTCGTGATAACGCGGTCATTTTATTACGGATCGCT
Source organism: Formica exsecta (assembly GCF_003651465.1). Lineage (NCBI taxonomy): Eukaryota > Metazoa > Arthropoda > Insecta > Hymenoptera > Formicidae > Formica > Formica exsecta. The sequence goes on along the minus strand of NW_021853600.1, from coordinate 761,840 downwards.
ATAGAACTTTTGAGCAGCCCATTCCGTCAAAGCATTGCCTGTATAGATATAAACTTTTATATATACATAAAATTGTGCCTTTATATAAAAGAGCTACTTCAATATGTATATATGTCTAAAGAATATGATTCGAAAAATAATGATATTATGAATATATACAAGAAAAATAGAGATGATAGTGTGAAAATGAATTAACTTTTCATTAACAGTATTCTGATTAATTATTTCCCCTGTAAAGAATTAACATTTAATGGATAATTAAACAACCTATGTACATCATACATAGGTTGTACAGCAATATATGTACATCATACATAAGTTGTACAGCAATATATGTACATCTCTGCGAATTAATTCTGCATCTTGCGTAATAAATGTATCGTGGAAATCGTAATATTTTTTTTTGAACGATATTAAACGAATTTTTACTTTTTCCTACTTGCGCTACATATTAAATACGCGCTAATATTTCAAAACACTGTGTTTATTGAATGTAAGCCATGCTTTTTACGCAATTTTCTTCGCGATACTTGCCTATACATATTCGCAAAATCCGTTTCAGAAATATTTTTTTAGGGATTTCAATATTGCATAAACAAGAATGTAATTACAAAAATCGTAAACGTGTAGTTTTGTGAATTAAAGAGTAAGTTTTCTTTCTGTTAAAACTAACATGTTTTTCTATAATTTTAATCTTTTATTGGATAAATAAAGCAGTTATTTAATGATACATCAGGACATAGAGACATAGAATATCTCTTTTGTAGATATTGCATCAAATATTTTATATGTCAATCAATATTGATGCAATAATGTTATGTTGACTATATTTTTTAACTTTGTTTTACTTTGAGAACGAATCTTTCCTGTCTTTTGACAGAAGATTTATCTTTCGTCGTATGTCTGTTCGAGCCACATTATAATGGCTCGAACTCATGCATAGGATTATGGTTTACCTTCGAAGCAGAACAAAACCACCGGTCGGCTGTAGAACATGAGAAAACGACATCTCGTGTGTCTGTCGTCGACACTCCAAGTCGTGGAAACTCCTACGAGCCATCACGATTTCCTCCGCAGAAGCGGCTGACTAATTCGCGTCTGTACTACTTCGTCTATCGATTCTCCGCGCAAATTTCAGTCTCATTCGACTCTACCGGAACACGAATTTATGTTTCGTGAAATCGCGACAATAATTGACATTCAAATGTCTATTATTTAAGAAATAATAAGTTTTATTAAGTATAATGAATTAAAGAAAAAGAAAGGAGAGAAATTTAGAAAAACTATTATATTGTTTTAACAGCATTTACAAAAATAATTTATAATTATAATAATATATAGTAATATATATCGTTATTTAATTTTTAGAAAGTTTAATCTTAATTTTTATAAAAGTTTTGATAGAGATCTCTTATAAAACATATCTTTTCATTTTATCCTGACTTATGTGTTTTATTTAGCTTCTTCATTTAGATCGATCTTATACGTCAAAAATTAATGTTCCGTGAGATATCTTTTTGATCTTGTTATACAAAATTCGGGAAACTTTAAGAATGAAGGAAACTTCAGAAAGAACCATTTATACGTTGAAAAGCAAATTGTCTCAGGATGTGGACTTTCTTCGAAATAGTTTTCTCAATTGATGGAGCGGAAACGGATACGCTACTTATCGATCGGATATATGACGTACAACGGATCCGGGGAAATCGGTATATAAGGATCATGAATCTCTATATTCTATTGTTTCTTATATTTCAGCCGGTTATGCGCATTCATATTGCGATGGCACGATTTATTTACGCCAATGGCGCAAACGCGCGGGTCACTGGGTCGCGAAATTTGCAGCTGCCACATGAATTCAATAATAGCAAAGCGATCAAGTATAACGGCAATAGAATAACGATGCAGATAAATAGGGAGTACGAAGAAAGGAATAATATAAAATATTAAATAATAAGATGAAATAAAGAAACCGAATATATAAACAGATATAATTTTAAACATCTAATATCCTAACATATTAATATTATAATATCTATTTTTAAGTATGCTTAAAATTATAGTATCAAAAAATAAAAAAATAATTTAATATGTAGCTAAATTAAATTTCTTTGATTGTAAAGCAAATATAAATACTTTAATACACAAAATTTAATACTTCATGTTTTAAATGTTATTAAATTTTAAATTAATCCACATTTGAAATTATTATATAATTATATTGTAACATGAATTCTCAAATAATAACATCAAAAAACATCCTCCCACTCTTTTTATAAAAAATGTTCTCTATCTCAGAAACAATGTTTTTAAACATGAATATAGAAGTAATAATAAATTCGTTATTTGTCGGTTAGAATAAAAGGTAATCTTAAAAACACATTTATTTTATATGTACATTGAAAAGTATGCATATAAGGTACAGTTTGATATCAATAGGATCACAAGTCGCGCCGATTGTTCTCAACATTTACAAAGTTTATGTCATCGATAAGATAAAGTATCTGAAAAAAAAATCTTGCGATTTTTTGTTTCAGGTTTAATAATGTATTAGATTACCGTAAACTCTTGGAACATTTGGAGATTCAAAGTAGTTTTTTAGGTATATCACAACTTTATTGTATCCAGATCCGATAACTTTATTATATATGATACCTACATAAAACTTGTTTTATATTTTGTTACTTCCGTAAAGAATGACATAAATTGGAAAGATTGAAAAAATAATTTATTTCTGCGTATTATTTGTTTCATTTTATGCCTTGCAAAAGTATAAATTATATTGTTTCCACACGCGTAACACATACACACTATAGCCATATATATTTGATCTATTTTATAATATAATTTATAATCTTTTATGTAAAAAATTTGATATTCTATTTAAAATTTATTTATATTTAAATATAAAACTTTTATTGATACATATAAGTACATAAAGAATTAACAAATTTTAAACTATTATTTGTTTTTGTTCTTCAAAAAGACATACATGCCTCTGCAAAGAGAAGTAACTACAAAGCATTTTAGACTTTAGGATATAATAATAAAATAATTCGACAAAAAGAAAGAGAAGAAGTCAAACAAAATCACACGATGCGGAATGAAACGTGACTCGCGTTCTGGTTCTTATGTGGACCTTTGCACCCTTTGATGCGTCTTCCTCGCTGGTTGCGTCTCTTCAGTTCCAGCTTTACCATCCGTTCGCTTTTGCCTCTCCTTTGACCTCTAATTCGACGAGCAAGATTCACCGTGGCGTGTGTGCCATTAACCCAAATAATTTTGAGTTTCAGAGTCTCCACATCAAATTTCTCTTTAGCTACCCGCTCTTCTGTCTTGCTCTCTCGTCCATATTTTTTTTATTCCTGTCGAGAGAGTGACCAGAGTCGCATTGGCTTAATAAAAACTTAGGTTAAATGATGGTGGTTTACCATTAAACATGCTTAGAAAGAACATGTCTAAAAAAGAACATTTCCACGAATAAATGAATTGCATAATTACTATTATAATTATTAATATTATTATCATTGTTAGTTTTTTAGTTTATTTTAGTTGCCTTGCATCAGTTGTGTTTGTAATATAATAGTTCACAACTTTATTAATAATGTATTAATTATGTATGTACGCGCCTAAAACATGTGCCAAGATATTTTTTATCCGGTATAATTTACTTTGAACTATCACAAAACGATCTAATATAATTTTTCTAATTATCAACGAGATAATCTTAATTGCTCAACGTGTCATCGATTATATTGCATTGTATCGAACTGTTACTTCGCGGCGGATTGTCGGCGCAGAAAAAGTTTGTTAAATGTTCCTGTGTAAGTTCAAAAGTCAATTGGTCGGGAGTCTCGCGTAAAGTTTCTACGTTACCTTCGACGGAAGAAGGGAGGAAAGAGTTGAGTACGTTTCGGTTCTCGATCAGGATTCTTACGCCAGATATGGCGCACGGTGTAAACGCGATTGACTTTCTGAAGCTAACGGAAGTTTTACCACAGAGGGGAAGGGAACTTCTATTTACAACTATGATGGTCAAAGTTCTCTGGTATTATCCGTAGAGCGCGTGTGCGCGTGAATTGGATCGATAAAATAAGAAGAGAGTAAACAATGATCCAAGCTTTCTATTCTTAAAAGATTCTGTTCTAATAATGCTTTATATAATTAGTCGTTTAATTGCAAATGTTTTGTTATTTATTAGTATTATTTGAAAAATCTATTGTTTGCATGTGTTAATAAAAATACTTTCCATGTTTTTTTTATTCTCAAAAGTTTATATAACGTTTTCAATATCATACTTTTGGGGATATCCGAAATATCGCTTTCCAATTCTAATCTAAAACAGATACGCTCTGTACATTCGTGAATTTCAATCTGTTCGGATATTCCAGAAAAGTATTCGTAATGATTAAAATAAAACGTTGCTTAAAATTTAAAAATATTATATAATAATGAATTTATAAACAATACAT